>NC_083576.1:90692853-90992853 GCF_027579695.1 Neoarius graeffei
TGGCGCCACTTCCGAGAATTGCCACCGCTACTCAGAACCAAAAGCCCACACTTGGCCGGGGCTCAGGGCCTCTATAGCGCCCCCTAAGTCGTTGTGATTTTGGCCTCCCGCATTAAGGTGCCTGGTTGCCATATAGTTTGTAGTAGTGGCATGCCATTTGGTATGCATATGTATCTCACTAAGCCGGACAAAAATGTAATGCCAATGCATTAGCCACGCCCAACAGGAAGTGAGGTAATTTCACTTTTGTGTGAAATGCATGGCCACGAAGACGGCGCAACTCCTCCTAGACCGTTCATAGGAATGTCACCAAAATTTATACACATCATCTACAGACATGGCTGACAAAAGTTACTAAATACGTTTCACGTAGGATAAACCGTTCAGAAGTTATACGTCAATCAATTTTCACTTCAAAATTTTACATGCTAAAAAATTCATAACAAATCTTCTAATTGCTCAACACTGCTCATACTTCACACCCTAATCACTCATTGGGCTTCTGACATGTTACCCAATTTCTGTGATATTTCGCCACTGGGGGCGCTATTTTTGGGCAAAAAATCCAATCTTTCCTCAAATTTGGTCAAACTTCACGGCCACCCTCTTACTACCTCCCATGTCATGTATACCACATTTTGGGAATTTTCGTCCATGGGGGGCGCTGTTTTTGGCCGACGCAATTTCTCCAAAATGGGTTTTTGGTAAATTATTCCATAATGCTTTTCCTTTACACCACTACCTTGTGACAGTGCGTTGCTGTTGTGGACACTTATTTTTCCATTTCATAATCACTCATGTACAGCATAGCGCCACCTACTGACATGGGAAAAACCAAAAAATTTATTCTTCAAAAATCTATATCTCATCTTCTGTTTACTCAATTGTCATCAAACTTCATAACCAAACTCTTCATAGCTCACCTGACATGTACGCCAAATTTTGTGCACTTTCGCCCCTGGGGGTGCGGGTTATGGCAGAAATGATATTGCAGCTTCTGATTTGTCAAACTTGGCAAGCAAACTCTTTACAAGACCCTTTTTGGGGCGCTTGCCATGGTTGACATCGCACGAAATTTGGCTCCTTTTTCTTAGACTCCCACCGCTACTGAGAACCAGAAGCCCTGATCCAGGCGGGCCTCAGGGCCTCTATAGCGCCCCCTAACTCATTGTGATTTTGGCCTCCCGCATTAAGGTGCCTGGTTGCCATGTAGTTTGTAGTAGTGGCATGCCATTTGGTACGCATATGTATCTCACTAAGCCGGACAAAAATGTAATGACAATGCATTAGCCACGCCCAACAGGAAGTAAGGTAATTTCACTTTTGTGCGAAATGCATGGCCACGAAAACGGCGCAACTCCTCCTAGACCGTTCATAGGAATGTCACCAAAATTGATACACATCATCTACAGACATGGCTGACAAAAGGTCCTAAATATGTTTCACGTAGAATAAACCGTTCAGAAGTTATACGTCAATCAATTTTCAATGCAAAATTTTACATGCTTAAAAATTCATAACATATCTTCAAATTGCTCAAAACTGCTCATACTTCACAGGCAAATCACTCATTGGGCATCTGACATGTTACCCAGTTTCTGTGATATTTCGCCACTGGGGGCGCTATTTTTGGGCAAAAAATCCAATCTTTCCTCAAATTTGGTCAAACTTCACGGCCACCCTCTTACTACCTCCCATGTCATGTACACCTCATTTTGGGAATTTTCGTCCATGGGGGGCGCTGTTTTTGGCCGACGCAATTGCTCCAAAACAGGTTTTTGGTAAATAATTCCATAATGCTTCTCCTTCACACCACTACCTTGTGAGAGTACGTTGCTGTTGTAGACACTTATTTTTCCAACTCATAATCGCTCATGTGCAGCATAGCGCCACCTACTGACATGGGAGAAACCAAAAAATTTATTCTTCAAAAATCAATATCTCATCTTCTATTTTCTCAATCTTGATCAAACTTGATACGCACACTCTTAACAGGTCACCTGACATATCTGCCAAATTTTGTGAACTTTTGCCACTGGGGGCGCTGTTTTCAGGCAACAATTTATATCTCGGCTTCTGATTGGTCAAACTTGATCAAACTTTACAAAACAACTCTTCATAGGTCCCTTGACATGTATACCAAATTTGGGGAACTTTCACCACTGGGGGCGCTCATTGCGCTGTAGCAGTTGCAGGAGAGGTGTTTACAATCATGAGGCACCAGGAGTATGTTGTTTTGGTTGCCTTAAACACACATGACTTGTGGGGGATGGGTAGGCAGTCGGGAGCAAGTGTTGTAGCATAGCGCCACCTACTGACATGGGAGAAACCAAAAAATTTATTCTTCAAAAATCAATATCTCATCTTCTATTTTCTCAATCTTGATCAAACTTGATATGCACACTCTTAACAGGTCACCTGACATATGTGCCAAATTTTGTGAACTTTTGCCCCTGGGGGCGCTGATTTCAGGCAACAATTTATATCTCGGCTTCTGATTGGTCAAACTTGATCAAACTTTACAAAACAACTCTTCATAGGTCCCTTGACATGTATACCAAATTTGGGGAACTTTCACCACTGGGGGCGCTCATTGCGCTGTAGCAGTTGCAGGAGAGGTGTTTACAATCATGTGGCACCAGGAGTATGTTGTTTTGGTTGCCTTAAACACACATGACTTGTGGGGAATGGGTAGGCAGTCGGGAGCAAGTGTTGTAGCGTTACATACAGACTAATAGATGTCTAACAGAAGACAATCCTATGTAGCTATAGCTTGGTGACTGATGAGGTAAATACATTAATTTGGTTGGGAAGCCATGGCATAAAATGTTCTGTCCATGACAACATCTCAGCGCACCGTGTACTCTGTGTCCAATTCTGTGCTTTGTCACCATTGTGGGAGTAATGTCTCTTGCCAAAGAAGCTGTGGAAGGTATTTCGCGGGGACGCATGCCCCCGCCCCCCTTGGCCGCTGGCGCGAGGGCCCGTCGAGGCCGCTTGCGGCTTTAATTAGGGCCCGAGCCCTATAGGGCGAAGGCCCTATTGTTCTTGTAAGAGTTCACTATTATTATTCTTCTTTATTTTTCTCCGCTGTTGGGCCATTTTCGGGGCGCTTGCCATGGGCGAAAACGCGCGAAATTTGGCGCCACTTCCGAGAATTGCCACCGCTACTAAGAACCAAAAGCCCACACTTGGCCGGGGCTCAGGGCCTCTATAGCGCCCCCTAAGTCGTTGTGATTTTGGCCTCCCGCATTAAGGTGCCTGGTTGCCATATAGTTTGTAGTAGTGGCATGCCATTTGGTATGCATATGTATCTCACTAAGCCGGACAAAAATGTAATGCCAATGCATTAGCCACGCCCAACAGGAAGTGAGGTAATTTCACTTTTGTGTGAAATGCATGGCCACGAAGACGGCGCAACTCCTCCTAGACCGTTCATAGTAATGTCACCAAAATTGATACACATCATCTAGAGACATGGCTGACAAAAGTTACTAAATACGTTTCACGTAGGATAAACCGTTCAGAAGTTATACGTCAATCAATTTTCACTTCAAAATTTTACATGCTAAAAAATTCATAACAAATCTTCTAATTGCTCAACACTGCTCATACTTCACACGCTAATCACTCATTGGGCTTCTGACATGTTACCCAATTTCTGTGATATTTCGCCACTGGGGGCGCTATTTTTGGGCAAAAAATCCAATCTTTCCTCAAATTTGGTCAAACTTCACGGCCACCCTCTTACTACCTCCCATGTCATGTATACCACATTTTGGGAATTTTCGTCCATGGGGGGCGCTGTTTTTGGCCGACGCAATATCTCCAAAACGGGTTTTTGGTAAATTATTCCATAATGCTTTTCCTTTACACCACTACCTTGTGATAGTGCGTTGCTGTTGTGGACACTTATTTTTCCATCTCATAATCAATCATGTACAGCATAGCGCCACCTACTGACATGGGAAAAACCAAAAAATTTATTCTTCAAAAATCTATATCTCATCTTCTGTTTACTCAATTTTCATCAAACTTCATAGACAAACTCTTCATAGCTCACCTGACATGTACGCCAAATTTTGTGCACTTTCGCCCCTGGGGGTGCGGGTTATAGCAGAAATGATATTGCAGCTTCTGATTTGTCAAACTTGGCAAGCAAACTCTTTACAAGACCCTTTTTGGGGCGCTTGCCATGGTCGACATCGCACGAAATTTGGCTCCTTTTTCTTAGACTCCCACCGCTACTGAGAACCAGAAGCCCAGATCCAGGCGGGCCTCAGGGCCTCTATAGCGCCCCCTAACTCATTGTGATTTTGGCCTCCCGCATTAAGGTGCCTGGTTGCCATGTAGTTTGTAGTAGTGGCATGCCATTTGGTACGCATATGTATCTCACTAAGCCGGACAAAAATGTAATGCCAATGCATTAGCCACGCCCAACAGGAAGTAAGGTAATTTCACTTTTGTGCGAAATGCATGGCCACGAAAACGGCGCAACTCCTCCTAGACCGTTCATAGGAATGTCACCAAAATTGATACACATCATCTACAGACATGGCTGACAAAAGGTCCTAAATACGTTTCACGTAGAATAAACCGTTCAGAAGTTATACGTCAATCAATTTTCAATGCAAAATTTTACATGCTTAAAAATTCATAACATATCTTCAAATTGCTCAAAACTGCTCATACTTCACACGCAAATCACTCATTGGGCGTCTCACATGTTACCCAATTTCTGTGATATTTCGCCACTGGGGGCGCTATTTTTGGGCAAAAAATCCAATCTTTCCTCAAATTTGGTCAAACTTCATGGCCACCCTCTTACTACCTCCCATGTCATGTACACCTCATTTTGGGAATTTTCGTCCATGGGGGGCGCTGTTTTTGGCCAACGCAATTGCTCCAAAACAGGTTTTTGGTAAATAATTCCATAATGCTTCTCCTTCACACCACTACCTTGTGACAGTACGTTGCTGTTGTAGACACTTATTTTTCCAACTCATAATCGCTCATGTGCAGCGTAGCGCCACCTACTGACATGGGAGAAACCAGAAAATTTATTCTTCAAAAATCAATATCTCATCTTCTATTTTCTCAATCTTGATCAAACTTGATACGCACACTCTTAACAGGTCACCTGACATATGTGCCAAATGTTGTGAACTTTTGCCACTGGGGGCGCTGTTTTCAGGCAACAAATTATATCTCGGCTTCTGATTGGTCAAACTTGATCAAACTTTACAAAATAACTCTTCATAGGTCCCTTGACATGTATACCAAATTTGGTGAACTTTCACCACTGGGGGCGCTCATTGCGCTGTAGCAGTTGCAGGAGAGGTGTTTACAATCATGAGGCACCAGGAGTATGTTGTTTTGGTTGCCTTAAACACACATGACTTGTGGGGAATGGGTAGGCAGTCGGGAGCAAGTGTTGTAGCGTTACATACAGACTAATAGATGTCTAACAGAAGACAATCCTATGTAGCTAAAGCTTGGTGACTGATGAGGTAAATACATTAATTTGGTTGGGAAGCCATGGCATACAATGTTCTGTCCATGACAACATCTCAGCGCACCGTGTACTCTGTGTCCAATTCTGTGCTTTGTCACCATTGTGGGAGTAATGTCTCTTGCCAAAGAAGCTGTGGAAGGTATTTCGCGGGGACGCATGCCCCCGCCCCCCTTGGCCGCTGGCGCGAGGGCCCGTCGAGGCCGCTTGCGGCTTTAATTAGGGCCCGAGCCCTATAGGGCGAAGGCCCTATTGTTCTTGTAAGAGTTCACTATTATTAGGGCCCGAGCCCTATAGGGCGAAGGCCCTATTGTTCTTGTAAGAGTTCACTATTATTATTCTTCCGTCTTCTTCTTCTTCTTTATTTTTTCCGCTGTTGGGCCATTTTCGGGGCGCTTGCCATGGGCGAAAACGCGCGAAATTTGGCGCCACTTCCGAGAATTGCCACCGCTACTCAGAACCAAAAGCCCACACTTGGCCGCGGCTCAGGGCCTCTATAGCGCCCCCTAAGTCGTTGTGATTTTGGCATCCCGCATTAAGGTGCCTGGTTGCCATATAGTTTGTAGTAGTGCCATGCCATTTGGCATGCATATGTATCTCACTAAGCCGGACAAAAATGTAATGCCAATGCATTAGCCACGCCCAACAGGAAGTGAGGTAATTTCACTTTTGTGTGAAATGCATGGCCACGAAGACGGCGCAACTCCTCCTAGACCGTTAATAGGAATGTCACCAAAATTGATACACATCATCTACAGACATGGCTGACAAAAGTTCCTAAACATGTTTCACGTAGGATAAACCGTTCAGAAGTTATACGTCAATCAATTTTCACTTCAAAATTTTACATGCTAAAAAATTCATAACAAATCTTCTTATTGCTCAACACTGCTCATACTTCACACGCTAATCACTCATTGGGCTTCTGACATGTTACCCAAATTCTGTGATATTTCGCCACTGGGGGCGCTATTTTTGGGCAAAAATTCCAATCTTTCCTCAAATTTGGTCAAACTTCACGGCCACCCTCTTACTACCTCCCATGTCATGTATACCACATTTTGGGAATTTTCGTCCATGGGGGCGCTGTTTTTGGCCGACGCAATTGCTCCAAAACGGGTTTTTGGTAAATAATTCCATAATGCTTTTCCTTCACACCACTACCTTGTGATAGTGCGTTGCTGTTGTAGACACTTATTTTTCCATCTCATAATCGCTCATGTACAGCATAGCGCCACCTACTGACATGGGAAAAACCAAAAAATTTATTCTTCTAAAATCTATATCTCATCTTCTGTTTACTCAATTGTCATCAAACTTCATACGCAAACTCTTCATAGCTCACCTGACATATACGCCAAATTTTGTGCACTTTCGCCCCTGGGGCTGCTGGTTATGGCAGAAATGATATTGCAGCTTCTGATTTGTCAAACTTGGCAAGCAAACTCTTTACAAGACCCTTTTTGGGGCGCTTGCTATGGGCGACATCGCACGAAATTTGGCTCCTTTTTCTTAGACTCCTACCGCTACTGAGAACCAGAAGCCCAGATCCAGGCAGGCCTCAGGGCCTCTATAGCGCCCCCTAACTCATTGTGATTTTGGCCTCGCGCTTTAAGGTGCCTGGTTGCCATGTAGTTTGTAGTAGTGGCATGCCATTTGGTACGCATATGTATCTCACTAAGCCGGATAAAAATGTAATGCCAATGCATTAGCCACGCCCAACAGGAAGTGAGGTAATTTCACTTTTGTGCGAAATGCATGGCCACGAAGACGGCGCAACTCCTCCTAGACCGTTCATAGGAATGTCACCAAAATTGATACACATCATCTACAGACAGGGCTGACAAAAGTTCCTAAATACGTTTCACATGGAATAAACCGTTCAGAAGTTATACGTCAATCAATTTTCAATGCAAAATTTTACATGCTTAAAAATTCATAACATATCTTCAAATTGCTCAAAACTGCTCATACTTCACACGCAAATCACTCATTGGGCATCTGACATGTTACCCAATTTCTGTGATATTTCGCCACTGGGGGCGCTATTTTTGGGCAAAAAATCCAATCTTTCCTCAAATTTGGTCAAACTTCACGGCCACCCTCTTACTCCCTCCCATGTCATGTACACCACATTTTGGGAATTTTCGTCCATGGGGGGCGCTGTTTTTGGCCAACGCAATTGCTCCAAAACAGGTTTTTGGTAAATAATTCCATAATGCTTCTCCTTCACACCACTACCTTGTGATAGTACGTTGCTGTTGTAGACACTTATTTTTCCAACTCATAATCGCTCATGTGCAGCATAGCGCCACCTACTGACATGGGAGAAACCAAAAAATTTATTCTTCAAAAATCAATATCTCATCTTCTATTTTCTCAATCTTGATCAAACTTGATACGCACACTCTTAACAGGTCATCTGACATATGTGCCAAATTTTGTGAACTTTTGCCACTGGGGGCGCTGTTTTCAGGCAACAATTTATATCTCGGCTTCTGATTGGTCAAACTTGATCAAACTTTACAAAACAACTCTTCATAGGTCCCTTGACATGTATACCATATTTGGTGAACTTTCACCACTGGGGGCGCTCATTGCGCTGTAGCAGTTGCAGGAGAGGTGTTTACAATCATGAGGCACCAGGAGTATGTTGTTTTGGTTGCCTTAAACACACATGACTTGTGTGGAATGGGTAGGCAGTCGGGAGCAAGTGTTGTAGCGTTACATACAGACTAATAGATGTCTAACAGAAGACAATCCTATGTAGCTATAGCTTGGTGACTGATGAGGTAAATACATTAATTTGGTTGGGAAGCCATGGCATTAAATGTTCTGTCCATGACAACATCTCAGCGCACCGTGTACTCTGTGTCCAATTCTGTGCTTTGTCGCCATTGTGGGAGTAATGTCTCTTGCCGAAGAAGCTGTGGAAGGTTTTTCGCGGGGACGCATGCCCCCGCCCCGCTTGGCCGCTGGCGCGAGGGCCCGTCGAGGCCGCTTGCGGCTTTAATTATTCTTCTTCTTTATTTTTCTCCGCTGTTGGGCCATTTTCGGGGCGCTTGCCATGGGCGAAAACGCGCGAAATTTGGCGCCACTTCCGAGAATTGCGACCGCTACTCAGAACCAAAAGCCCACACTTGGCCGGGGCTCAGGGCCTCTTTAGCGCCCCCTAAGTCGTTGTGATTTTGGCCTCCCGCATAAAGGTGCCTGGTTGCCATGTAGTTTGTAGTAGTGGCATGCCATTTGGTACGCATATGTATCTCACTAAGCCGGACAAAAATGTAATGCCAATGCATTAGCCACGCCCAACAGGAAGTGAGGTAATTTCACTTTTGTGCGAAATGCATGGCCACGAAGACGGCGCAACTCCTCCTAGGCCGTTCATAGGAATGTCACCAAAATTGATAGACATCACCTACAGACATGGCTGACAGAAGTTCCTAAATACGTTTCATGTAGGATAAGCCGTTCAGAAGTTATACGTCAATCAATTTTCAATGCAAAATTTTACATGCTTAAAAATTCATAACAAATCTTCTAATTGCTCAAAACTGCTCATACTTCACACGCAAATCACTCATTGGGCTTCTGACATGCTACCCAAATTCTGTGATATTTCGCCACTGGGGGCGCTATTTTTGGGCAAAAAATCCCATCTTTCCTCAAATTTGGTCAAACTTCACGGCCACCCTCTTACTACCTCCCATGTCATGTATACCCCATTTTGGGAATTTTCGTCCATGGGGGGCGCTGTTTTTGGCCGACGCAATTGCTCCAAAACGGGTTTTTGGTAAATAATTGCTTAATGCTTTTCCTTCACACCACTACCTTGTGATAGTACGTTGCTGTTGTAGACACTTATTTTTCCAACTCATAATCGCTCATGTACAGCATAGCGCCACCTTCTGACATGGGAAAAACCAAAACATTTTTTCTTCAAAAATCAATATCTCATCTTCTATTTACTCAATCTTGATCAAACTTGATACGCACACTCTTAACAGGTCACCTGACATATCTCCCAAATTTTGTAAACTTTTGCCACTGGGGGCGCTGTTTTCAGGCAACATTTTATATCTCGGCTTCTGATTGGTCAAACTTGACACAACAACTCTTCATAGGTCCCTTGACATGTATACCAAATTTGGTGAACTTTCACCACTGGGGGCGCTCATTGCGCTGTATCAGTTGCGGGAGAGTTGTTTACAATCATGAGGCACCAGGAGTATGTTGTTTTGGTTGCCTTAAACACACATCACTTGTGGGGAATGGGTAGGCAGTCGGGAGCAAGTGTTGTGGCGTTACATACAGACTAATAGATGTCTAACAGAAGACAATCCTATGTAGCTATAGCTTGGTGACTGAGGAGGTAAATACATTAATTTGGTTGGGGAGCCATGGCATAAAATTTTCTGTCCATGACAAATCTCAGCGCACCGTGTACTCTGTGTCCGATTCTGTGCTTTGTCGCCTTTGTGGGAGTAATGTCTCTTGCCGAAGAAGCTGTGGAAGGTATTTCGCGGGGACGCATGCCCCCGCCCCCCTTGGCCGCTGGCGCGAGGGCCCGTCGAGGCCGCTTGCGGCTTTAATTATTCTTCTTCCGTCTTCTTCTTTATTTTTCTCCGCTGTTGGGCCATTTTCGGGGCGCTTGCCATGGGCGAAAACGCACGAAATTTGGCGCCACTTCCGAGAATTGCCACCGCTACTCAGAACCAAAGGCCCAAACTTGGCCGGGGCTCAGGGCCTCTATAGCGCCCCCTAAGTCGTTGCGATTTTGGCCTCCCGCATTAAGGTGCCTGGTTGCCATATAGTTTGTAGTAGTGGCATGCCATTTGGTACACATATGTATCTCACTAAGCCGGACAAAAATGTAATGCCAATGCATTAGCCACGCCCAACAGGAAGTGAGGTAATTTCACTTTTGTGCGAAATGCATGGCCACGAAGACGGCGCAACTCCTCCTAGACCGTTCATAGGAATGTCACCAAAATTGATATACATCATCTACAGACATGGCTGACAAAATTTACTAAATACGTTTCACGTTGGATAAACCGTTCAGATGTTATACGTCAATCAATTTTCACTTCAAAATTTTACATGCTAAAAAATTCATAACAAATCTTCTAATTGCTCAAAACTGCTCATACTTCACATGCAAATCACGCATTGGGCTTCTGACATGTTACCCAATTTCTGTGATAGTCCGCCACTGGGGGCGCTATTTTTGGGCAAAAAATCCAATCTTTCCTCAAATTTGGTCAAACTTCACGGCCACCCTCTTACTACCTCCCATGTCATGTATACCACATTTTGGGAATTTTCGTCCATGGGGGGCGCTCTTTTTGGCCGACGCAATTTCTCCAAAATGGGTTTTTGGTAAATAATTCCATAATGCTTTTCCTTCACACCACTACCTTGTGATAGTACATTGCTGTTGTAGACACTTATTTTTCCATCTCATAATCGCTCATGTACAGCATAGCGCCACCTACTGACATGGGAAAAACCAAAAAATTTATTCTTCAAAAATCTATATCTCATCTTCTATTTACTCAATTGTCATCAAACTTCTTACGAAAACTCTTCGTAGCTCACCTGACATTTACGCCAAATTTTGTGCACTTTCGCCCCTGGGGGTGCTGGTTATGGCAGAAATGATATTGCAGCTTCTGATTTGTCAAGCTTGGCAAGCAAACTCTTTACAAGACCCTTATTGGGGCGCTTGCCATGGTCGACAACGCTCGAAATTTTGCCCCTTTTTCTTGGACTGCCACCGCTACAGAGAACCAGAAGCCCAGATCCAGGCGGGCCTGAGGGCCTCTATAGCGCCCCCTAACGTGTTGTGATTTTTGCCTCTCGCATTAAGGTGCCTGGTTGCCATGTAGTTTGTAGTAGTGGCATGCCCTTTGGTACGCATATGTATCTCACTAAGCCGGACAAAAATGTAATGCCAATGCATTAGCCACGCCCAACAGGAAGTGAGGTAATTTCACTTTTGTGCGAAATGCATGGCCACGAAAACGGCGCAACTCCTCCTAGACCGTTCATAGGAACGTCGCCAAAATTGATACACATCATCTACAGACATGGCTGACAAAAGGTGCTAAAAACGTTTCACGTAGGGTAAACCGTTCAGAAGTTATACGTCAATCAATTTTCAATGCAGAATTTTACATGCTTAAAAATTCATAACAAATCTTCTAATTGCTCAAAACTGCTCATACTTCAAACGCTAATCACTCATTGGGCTTCTGACATGTTACCCAATTTCTGTGATGTTTCGCCACTGGGGGCGCTATTTTTGGGCAAAAAATCCAATCTTTCCTCAAATTTGGTCAAACTTCACGCCCACCCTCTTACTACCTCCCATGTCATGTATACCACATTTTGGGAATTTTCGTCCATGGGGGGCGCTGTTTTTGGCCGACACAATTGCTCCAAAACGGGTTTTTGGTAAATAATTCCATAATGCTTTTCCTTCACACCACTACCTTGTGATAGTGCGCTGCTGTTGTAGACACTTATTTCTCCACCTCATAATCGCTCATGTACAGCATAGCGCCACCTACTGACATGGGAAAAACCAAAAAAATTATTCTTCAAAAATCTACATCTCATCTTCTATTTACTCAATTGTCATCAAACTTCATACGCAAACTCTTCATAGCTCACCTGACATATACGCCAAATTTTGTGCACTTTCGCCCCTGGGGTGCTGGTTTTGGCAAAAATGATATTGCAGCTTCTGATTTGTCAATCTTGGCAAGCAAACTCTTTACAAGACCCATATTGGGGCGCTTGCCATGGTCGACATCGCACGAAATTTGGCTCCTTTTTCTTAGACTACCACCGCTACTGAGAACCAGAAGCCCAGATCCAGGCGGGCCTCAGGGCCTCTATAGCGCCCCCTAACGTGTTGTGATTTTTGCCTCTCGCATTAAGGTGCCTGCTTGGCATACTGTCGCCATTGTGGGAGTAATGTCTCTTGCCGCAGAAGCTGTGGAAGGTATTTCACGGGGACGCATGCCCCCGCCCCCCTTGGCCGCTGGCGCGAGGGCCCGTCGAGGCCGCTTGCGGCTTTAATTATTCTTCCGTCTTCTTCTTCTTCTTCTTCCGTCTTCTTCTTCTTCTTTATTTTTCTCCGCTGTTGGGCCATTTTCGGGGCGCTTGCCATGGGCGAAAACGCACGAAATTTGGCAGCAGTTCCGAGAATTGCCACCGCTACTCAGAACCAGAAGCCCAAACTTGGCCGGGGCTCAGGGCCTCTATAGCGCCCCCTAAGTCGTTGTGATTTTGGCCTCCCGCATTAAGGTGCCTGGTTGCCATGTAGTTTGTAGTAGTGGCATGCAATTTGGTACGCATATGTATCTCACTAAGCCGGACATAAATGTAATGCCAATGCATTAGCCACGCCCAACAGGAAGTGAGGTAATTTCACTTTTGTGCGAAATGCATGGCCACGGAGACGGCGCAACTCCTCCTAGACCGTTCATAGAAATGTCACCACAATTGATACACATCATCTACAGACATGGCTGACAAAAGTTACTAAATACGTTTCACGTAGGATAAACCGTTCAGACGTTATACGTCAATCAATTTTCAATGCAAAATTTTACATGCTTAAAAATTCATAACAAATCTTCTGATTGCTCAAAACTGCTCATACTTCACACGCAAATCACTCATTGGGCTTTTGACATGTTACCCAATTTCTGTGATATTTCGCCACTGGGGGCGCTATTTTTGGGCAAAAATTCCAATCTTTCCTCAAATTTGGTCAAACTTCACGGCCACCCTCTTACTACCTCCCATGTCATGTATACCACGTTTTGGTGATTTTCGTCCATGGGGGGTGCTGTTTTTGGCCGACGCAACTGCTCCAAAACGGGGTTTTGGTAAATAATTCCATAATGCTTTTCCTTCACACCACTCCCTTGTGATAGGACGTTGCTGTTGTAGACACTTATTTTTCCAACTCATAATCGCTCATGTACAGCATAGCGCCACCTACTGACATGGGAAAAACCAAAAAATTTATTCTTCAAAAATCTATATCTCATCTTCTATTTACTCAATTGTCATCAAACTTCATACGCAAACTCTTCATAGCTCACCTGACGTCTATGCCAAATTTTGTGCACTTTCGCCCCTGGGGGTGCTGGTTATGGCAAAAATGATATTGCAGCTTCTGATTTGTCAAACTTGCCAAGCAAACTCTTTACAAGACCCTTATTGGGGCGCTTGCCATGGTCGACAACGCACGAAATTTGGCTCCTTTTTCTTAGACTGCCACCGCTACTGAGAACCAGAAGCCCAGATCCAGGCGGGCCTCAGGGCCTCTATAGCGCCCCCTAACTCGTTGTGATTTTGGCCTCCCGCATTAAGGTGCCTGGTTGCCATGTAGTTTGTAGTAGTGGCATGCCATTTGGTACGCATATATATCTCACTATGCCGGACAAAATTGTAATGCCAATGCATTAGCCACGCCCAACAGGAAGTGAGGTCATTTCACTTTTGTGCGAAATGCATGGCCACGAAGACGCCTCAACTCCTCCTAGACCGTTCATAGGAATGTCACCAAAATTGATACACATCATCTACAGACATGGCTGACAAAAGTTACTAAATAGGTTTCACGTAGCATAAACCGTTCAGAAGTTATACGTCAATCAATTTTCAATGCAACATTTTACATGCTTAAAAATTCATAACAAATCTTCTACTTGCTCAAAACTGCTCATACTTCACACACAGATCACTCATTGGGCTTCTGACATGTTACCCACTTTCTGTGATATTTCGCCACTGGGGGCGCTATTTTTGGGCAAAAATTCCAGTCTTTCCTCAAATTTGGTCAAACTTCACGGCCACCCTCTTACTACCTCCCATGTCATGTATACCACATTTTGGGAATTTTCGTCCATGGGGGGCACTGTTTTTGGCCGACGCAATTGCTCCAAAACGTGTTTTTGGTAAATAATTCCATAATGCTTTTCCTTCACACCACTACCTTGTGATAGTGCGTTGCTGTTGTAGACACTTATTTTTCCAACTCATAATCGCTCATGTACAGCATAGCGCCACCTACTGACATGGGAAAAACCAAAAATTTTATTCTTCAAAAATCTATATCTCATCTTCTATTTACTCAATTGTCATCAAACTTCATACGCAAACTCTTCATAGCTCACCTGACATGT
Organism: Neoarius graeffei; assembly: GCF_027579695.1. Lineage (NCBI taxonomy): Eukaryota > Metazoa > Chordata > Actinopteri > Siluriformes > Ariidae > Neoarius > Neoarius graeffei. The sequence continues at coordinate 90,707,575 of NC_083576.1, forward strand.
ACGCCTAATTTTGTGCACTTTCGCCCCTGGGGTGCTGGTTATGGCAGACATGATATTGCAGCTTCTGATTTGTCAAACTTGGCAAGCAAACTCTTTACAAGACCCTTATTAGGGCGCTATTATTATTAGGGCCCGAGCACCGTACAGTGCGAGACCCTATCGTTGCCATGTGTCCAATTCTGTTCTTTGTCGCCATTGCGGGAGTAATGTCTCTTGCCGAAGAAGCTGTGGAAGGTATTTCGCGGGGACGCATGCCCCCGCCCCCCTTGGCCGCTGGCGCAAGGGCCCGTCGAGGCCGCTTGCGGCTTTAATTATTATTATTATTATTAGTAGTAGTAGTATCTTGAATGACATATTCATATCATATCCATATACTTAGAGGAGTATTTTATCTGTTTTCCAGATTCATTTAAATCCAACTGCTGGTTTCCCTGCTATTGCCACTCTCCAGTGAAGTTTATCATTTTGAAATATTGGACTTCTCTTCTCCTTCCTGCTTTGAAGTTATCTCTTCTGGTGTGTGTGTGTGTGTGTGTGTGTGTGTGTGTGTGTGTGTGTGTGTGTGTGTGTGTGTGTGTTAATCTGTTGAATTCATGTTGAATTGATGTTTTCCAATTTTGGATTTCTGTTATGGAGTTTTTGGAGTGTTCTTTTCTGTAGTTGTGTGTGTGTGTGTGTGTGTGTGTGTGTGTGTGTGTGTGTGTGTGTGTGTGTGTGGTTGAGAGAGAGAGAGAGAGAGAGAGAGAGAGAGAGAGAGAGAGAGAGAGAGATGATGTGCCTCTGAAGTTCTGTTTTGGACAACCTATTTGTGACATGTTGATCAGTTCCTCATTTTTTTGTGCATTTATACTGCCTATTCTCCTCCTGTGCAAATAAAAACTCAACTACGTGTGATCTGCGATTGCGGCTCCTTGTTTGAATTATTGCCCGGCCCTTGATCTTGACTTGGTAGATCTCAGCATGCCATCAACTTCAAAAGTAGATCTTGGTTAAAAAAAGGTTGGGCACCCCTGACTCCAGTGTTCTAATGGTACAATGTGTTTGCTCATTGCCTCAGAAGGCTAATGGATGATTAGAAAACCCTTGTACAATCATGTTAGCACAGCTGAAAACAGTTGAGATCTTTAGAGAAGCTATAAAACTGACCTTCCTTTGAGTAGATTGAGTTTCTGGAGCATCACATTTGTGGGGTCGATTAAATGCTCAAAATGGCCAGAAAAATGTCTTGACTATATTTTCGATTCATTTTACAACTTATGGTGGTGAATAAAAGTGTGACTTTTCATGGAAAACACAAAATTGTCTGGGTGACCCCAAACTTTTGAATGGTAGTATATATATATATATATATATATATATATATATATATATATATATATATATATAGAGAGAGAGAGAGAGAGAGAGAGAGAGAGAGATCTGGATCTGGAAAATATTAAGACACCACTACAAAAGTACCCATTTCTCTGGTTTTACTATTTATTGGTTTGTGTTTGAGGAACATGAATATTTTTGTTTTATTCTAAAAATTATTGACAACATTTTCCCTCAAATTCCAGATAATAATATTGTAATTTATAACATTTGTTTGCAGAAAATGGCAAGTGGTCAAAATAAAAAATCAGATGAAGTGTTTTCAGACCTTGAATCATGAAAATCAAGATCTTATTCAGTTTTCCACAACACAATACTAATGTTTGAACTTAGGGTGCAGGGTTCTTGCTCCATTTAAAAAGTAAAATTTAATGCCTTTTAAGACCTTTTTAAAACTGCCAAAAATGTTGAAACTATTTCACTGAGAGAAAAGAAACAATTTATTGAATCCTACTGTATTAATAAGTTTCATAATAGATCAACAAGCTTAATAATTTAAGACCTCAAAACAGCTTGTCCCAAGCCAAAAAGATGAAAAATGTTGTCCTTCACAAACAATAATTTTATGAGTGGATCAAATGCCAAGAGACAGACATAAGATAAACCAAGTAAACAAAAGCCTCCCCCCCCCCAACCATTCTTTCATAACAGCACCCCAAACTCTTCAAGATATGTGGTATAGCTCTGCTGCTCTCTTTCCAATTTCATGGTCTAGGTTTGGCCAACTCTCCTCTCTTTTCCTTGCATGTTTTTCTCATGGAGTTGGATTTAGTGATGAGTCTGGCCATCTTGGTCCCCGCTGTATTCTCAGCCTTCTCTTCAAGGCTGTCTGCAACCTTTTCTCGTGTTTCACAAACATTTACTTTACATTACAAACATTTAGCCAATGTTCTTATCCAGAGTGATATACAATGAGCACAGTTGAGTCTTTGAGTCTTAGGCAGTGACACAAAACTTCCAAAAGTCAACTGTCAAGAAGTTGCTTTAAAGTCTGAACTTTTAGGAGTGCTACGTTCAGACACAACAGACATTAGCATTGCCCCAATGCCACTCACATTAACTGTCGCTGCATACCACTGGTGCCTTTGACATGTGGGATCTCATGTGGGATTCGATGGCTTTCATCCCCATGGTCCCTAAGGTGAAGGTCTTTCAGCATAGACTGCACCTTGCCTAATAGTCTCCTGGTGGCTCCAACCAACTCTGAAATTTATCCTCCTCCAACCATTTCTCGTTAAATTTGCAATGTCCTATCTTGCCGCATTTAGCAACCGACACTCCACAGAGGATGCAATCTGCTCTGCTCTTCACCCAGCCCTCACTCACCTGGAGGAAAAAGATTCATATGTGAGAATGCTGTTCATTGACTTCAGCTCAGCATTCAATACCATAATACCCCAACAGCTGATCTGCAAACTGGACAAACTGGGCCTCAGTACCTCCCTCTGCAACTGGCTACTAGACTTTCTCAGCAAGAGACCACAAGCAGTACATGTCGGCAACAACACCTCGAGCACCATCATGCTAAGCACAGGAGCTCCACAAGGCTGTGTGCTCAGTCCTCTGCTCTTCACCCTGCTGACACATGACTGCAAAACAACCTACAGTACCAACCACCTGGTGAAGTTTGCAGATGACACATCTCTGGTGGGTCTCATCACCAACGGCGACGAGACGCACTACAGGACTGAGGTGGACCTTCTGGCCAAGTGGTGCAGAGACAACAACCTCCTGCTGAACGTCAGTAAGACAAAGGAGATTGTTGTCAACTTCCAGAGAGGCCACAGCCAACACCTGCCACTGACCATCGATGGTGCTGCTGTGGAGAGAGTGAGAAACACAAAATTCCTTGGAGTGCACATCAGCGAGGACCTCTCCTGGACCAACAATACCGCAGCACTGGCTAAGAAAGCCCAACAGCACCTCTACTTCCTGCGCAAACTGAAGCACGCCAGTGCCCCACCACCCATCATGACTACATTCCACAGAGGGACCATTGAGAGCATCCTCTCCAGCTGCATCACTGTATGGGGCGGGAGCTGCACTGACCACAACAGGAAAGCCCTGCAGCGTATAGTGAACACAGCTGGGAAGATCATCAATGCACCCCTCCCCTCCCTGCAAGACATATACACCACCCGCCTCACCTGCAAAGCTCTCACAATCGTGAGAGATGAGACTCACCCAGCACACAACCTGTTTAGCCTCCTGCCCTCTGGAAAGAGGTACAGGAGCCTACGGTCCAGAACCACCAGACTCACCAACAGCTTCATCCACCAGGCCGTCAGGATGTTGAACTCCCTCCCCTCTCTCCCATCACTGACAGCTCCACCCACCAGACAGCCAAGAAGTTAGGATCTTGCCCCCCGCATGGGAAAGACTCTGACTCAAGAACACCCCCCCATACACACACACACACACACACACACACACACACACGGAAAGAATCTGACTCAGGAAGCCCCCCCCACACACACACACACACACCCACACACATGGAAAGACTCGAACTCAGGAAAGACTCTGACTATGGAACTGCACTATGTGACTTTTGCACCTTTACCTGCACTACCTCACTTTTTTTTTACACACCATACACTGTTTCTTGTTGCTGCTGCCCTCCACGGAAAAGACTTCTCATTTGCACCTTTACCTGCACTACCTCACTTTTTTTACACACCATACACTGTTTCTTGTTGCTGATGCCCTCCATGGAAAAGACTTCTCTATGGAACTACACATGTGACTTTGCACCTTACCTGAACTATCTCATAAGAACTGTCTTGGGCCCTGCAATATAACAACTTACCATATGCTGCTTCTGAATGCTGCTACACATTATTAACACATTATTATTTAACACATTATTCTACATAATGCTGCTACTGTGATAACCTCAACTGGACTGTGCTGTACTGTACTGTGTGTCTTGTATACTAGTCTTGTTCTTATCTTCCTGTCTTTAGCCTAGATTATTTTTCTAAATGTTAAATGTTTCAATATTTTTTTAAATCATTATTTTATTATTACTTATTGCTTGTTACACTGTTATTGGTCCTGTCTTGTGCTTTAATGTTTGTCTTGTTAATGTCAGTCCTATGTTTGTCTATGTCTTTACATGGGATAGAGAGAAACATAATTTCAATTTCCTTGTATGACCTGTGCATATGAAGAAACTGACAATAAAGCTGGCTTGAACTTGAACTGGCAATGATTTACAATCTATGGAAGACACATAACAGAACATCAATGCTAGCGGACGTGAACATAACATGAAACTTATATTAAAGGCGGTGTATCTCAGTGTCTAATACCAAACTTAACCAAATGAATATGCACAATTTGACGTTTTATGGTAGGCTAGTGTGCATGACAATATTTCCCCATCAGCCATAAATGCATCTGCAAATTTATTATCTTACAGTGAATTGAAGAGGATTTATGACCTTAATTTCACTGATTTTATTTTAAGACTTTTTAAGGAGCCACAGGAATCCTGTGGTGCAAAAATTCAATCAGCTCAGCTTTGTCTGATGACTTGTGACCATCTGTCTTCCTCTTGATCACATTCCAGAGGTTCTCAATGGAGGTCTGGAGATTGGGCTGGCCATGACAGGGTCTTGATCTTGTGGTCCTCCATCCACACCTTGATTGACCTGGCTGTGCAGCACGGAGCATTGTCCTGCTGGAAAACCCAATCCTCAGAGTTAGGGAACAATGTCAGAGCAAAAGGAAGCAAGTATTCTTCCAGGATAACCTTGTACATGGTTTGATTTATGTGTCCTTCACAAACAAAAATCTGCCCCATTCCAGACTTGCTGAAGCACCCCCAGATCATCACCGACCCCCTCACCAAATTTCACAATGGGTGCGAGACACTGTGTCTTGTAGGCCTCTCCAAGTCTCCATCTAACCATTACATGACCAGGTGATGGGAAAAGCTGAAAATTGGACTTATCAGAGTAGATGACCTTACTCCAGTCCTCTATGGTCCAATCCTTATGGTCTTCAGCAAACCTCAGCCTGGTTCTTCTTTGCTTCTCACTGATGAAGGGCTTTTTTCTAGCTTTGCATGGCTTCAACCCCACCTGGAGGAGCTTGTTTCAAACTGTCCTTGCCATGCACTTAACCCCAGCTGCCATTTGCCATTCCTTTTCTAGGCCACTTGATGTCATCCTATGGTTGTTGAGTGACATTCAAAGGAGTTGATGATCATCCCAGACAGTGGAGAGTCATTTTTGCCCTCTGCCACTCTGTAACTTTGTTGTGCCCAATGTCTGCTGCTTAACCTTGTTCTTATGAACTGCCATCTTTGAAATTTTGAGGATGGAAGCAACCTCATGCTCAATGTATCCCTCTGCCAGTAAAGTCAGAATTGAACCATTCTTTTTCTCACTTAAAACTTTTCTTTTTAACTCTTTTGGCAGGATGAAGAGATATTTTTGTATTCCAATTAAATTTAAGGTACTACTAGTGTAACAGAGTCATATATTCCAATTTTTTTTAGAATTTTTTCTATTTAATATATGATGAATGAGTGCCCTCTACTGACGCTACTGCAGACATTACGGGGATTTCCCCACATACGTTACCAGTCTGCAGTAGCCTGTCTTATGGTAAGTTCGTGTACAATGAGCTCCACTTAAATAGTTGAATAAATAGGTTTCATTTGTAGAAATATTACTTTTGCAAAGAGCTATATGCAAGTGGAGAGTTTCATATTTAATGTGAGATGCTCAAAATCGTCTTTGTTTTATTTTATCTCTTGTACTTTGGTTTGTTAAAATAACCACTTTGTGCTAATCAGGTAGTCTAGCTAGCGTTACCTGATGTAAGCAGTAGTCAATAGTGAATGAATATTTTCTTTCTGTCTTCAGTTACTTGTACCGTAATCCACGGATTCGCTGTGAGATACTTACGAAGTCTGTTATTATCAGGTACACATGGGTATTCATATGGTAGTTTTATGTTCTGTTATTTTAATGCATACACATACGTTACCAGTCTGCAGTAGCCTGTCTTATGCTACTTGTAATCCACAGATTCACTGTGAGATACTTACAAAGTCTGTTGTTATCAGGTGCACACGGGTATATGAATAAACGGCTGGGAGCCAAAAAGGAGTGATTGATGAGTTTTATTTGCCTACATAATGTGCACGAGAGAGAGAGTACACAACTGCTACAAATGGTGCCATGACCCTTCTTCTCTACACGTGCCTGCTGCTTCGTTGTGGGAGTTCCGCCATTCCACAATCATCTCGTCAACACTGTGCGTCGCCAATGGACTGACACTTTTAGCAGAGGACAGGTTTGAAAAAAAGAAAAAAGAGAAGAAAAGTTGATTTACACCCTTTAGATTAGATATTATGCAGCTGGTCAATTTGTAACTGCATTTAATACTTATTATTTCATTGTTTACCATGAAAGCTCTTTCTTTTTGCTTGTGAGAAACAAAATGCATATCTGAATTGAGCTTAGTTGATAAAAGGGAGCTTTTTATGTTTTAAATTTTCTTTTGTATTTGTCATTTTGTGAAGTCACTTTCTAGCTATCTTAAGCCATTCTGTGATATCCTTTTGATTTTTATGCTACCAACACTGTGTATTCACATAGTTACAATTTTGTGATTTGGTTTGTAATGGAGGGGATGGAGAATGGATTGAAATTGGATGGGCCAAACCTATCTGGTGTTGGCAGGGGTCAGAAGTTGTGGCTTAGCCCTTCACAACCAGTCATAGGAGGTCATAATGAGGGGAAGCCTCTTACATCTACCCCTCACCAGGCAATGCTTAATGAAACTGAATGTGATGATGCCTATGCTACTGCAGGTGTTCAAGCAGGCAACCCGCCCGCATTTTCTGTGGGTTAGGCTGTGGAGCATGTTTCAATACATGTTCTTAGTGATTTAGTGAAGCAGATAGGCAGCAGCATTGTGGAGAACATTGTCTCATGCCTTAAGTCAGTTACAACTGGTGAGTCAAGTTTGAGCCCTTTGAGCATTACTGACCTCTCTAAGGTTAACCTGACTATTAGCTACAATAGTTACGAGCCACAGCCCTTCAGAGGGGATAAGACAGATAAGCTCTCACTGTCAGAATGGGAGGAGGCTGTTAATCTGTACCTGACTAGGAGGGATGTGAAGTTGTGTGATCAGGCAGAAGAAGTCATGAGTAAGTTTCAGAGTAGAGCACATGATGTAGTGAGAGTAGAGCTGCTCAGCAAGCCTAGTTTGGACTTACCGTCATGTCCCCAGCCCATTTTTGACATACTTAAGCAACACTTTAGCGAATCTGTGACTTCTTTTATCCCTCTTGCTGACTTTTATAACACCAAGCCCTTCCCCACTGAAAGTGCAGTTGACTACTGGATTCAGCTTAATAAAGCCATCAACACTACTGTTGAGGGACTGAAGAGGCAGGGCAAGACCCTTGATAACCCCCCTAGAGAGATGACCATCATGTTCATTACCCACTGCCCCGACCCTGAATTGTCTATGGTCTTCAGCTGCAAGCCACTGGAGGAATGGACTGCCCCTGATATTCAGGTGCGGCTCGATGAGCATCACCAGAAAAAGCGTCTTCAGCAGCGACAGTGAACCTTGCGCCCAGCTGATAATTTGCGCTCTGCGCAGACTGGAGACGTTCTACACAGCCATGTTCAGGCCACCATGAGTCCTCCTGCCCCTACCCCACAACCAACCTCAGCTGGTCGGCCATCATTGAGTGAGGGACATTCGCTTGAACACGTTATCACTCTTCTAGAGCAGTTACTACAGCAGGAGTCCATTCAGCGCCCCAGACAACCCAGATCCAAACAATGCGTTCGCACCAGGGCTCGAGGACCATGCGCTATTTGTGGCAATGATGATCATGACACTGCATCGCACTGCCGAAGTGAACGCCTTTGCTTTTGCTGTCATGCTGCCAGACATCAGGCGGTGACGTGTACAGCCCCCCCCTCCCCCGCTCCTGATTTGCCTGCTGCCCAGACGGGCCCATCCACCCGGCAGGGAAACTAGCTGGCCCACACGAGGAGGGGACTACTGGAGGACCAGTTGGCATGTCCCCAAGTGAGGTTGCTGATCTTGAGTCTGTTTATTCTGAATTTTGTGCGTCAGCGAGTAATGATCCGACTTTAATATTTCAGAACACACAAAGACTGATTGCAACAGATAATCTTTTCTACACCAATGTCTTGATCCATGATGCTGTGGAGCTGCATGCCATGTTGGACAGTGGCTCAATGGCCTGCTCCCTTAACTCACGTTTGCTTCCAATGCTGGAAGAGGCCAGTGTTGTTTCACCTGACTCTATCTCTCTGATGTCAACTGTTTTGATTGGTTGTGGAGGATTGAAGACAAGTCCTGTAGGTGTATGTGAGCTTCAGATGAAGGTCCTTGACTGCCAGTTTTCAGTACCCACACTCATCGTGGATGGCCAGAGTGATGACTTGATTCTGGGAAGCAACATGATAAAACATCTCATTCGCATAATGAAGTCCTCCAAAGATTTCTTGGAACAACTTTCTCCTTCACACCGGGCACCTGCAGAGGAGGAAGCCATACTGCAGCTGATGGCCACTGTGGAGAAGTGGGGAGGCAGCGAGATCCCTGATAAGGTGGGCACTGTCAAACTGAAATGTGCTGTGACTTTAGAGCCCATGAAGAAAATCTAGTATGGGGATGTCTGCCTAGCCATGCATGTCTCTCTACTGTCAGTATGGTAGTGGTGGAGCCAAGTAAGTCACGAACAGTGCCACTAACAGTCATGGTAGTTCGACTTGTGACACCACTGTGGGGCAATGGATGGGTCCCTGTGAGAATCATTAACCCCTCCCATAAACCTGTGACTCTGAAACGCAACTGCAAGATTGCCAACATATCTCCCTGTGTGGCACTTGAGGACTTTGACAATGACTGTTTGTACGTGACTGACCAGACTGACAATGTAAAATGCAATGTAGCCAATGTTGCGCAACTGACTGATACTGGTAGTGAGAAAAGCTTGATCATTGAATCAGGGTGCTCTGTGCCCAGACAGATGCGATCAGTTCTCCATGATTTAGGACACCTTGACATTGACTCAGCTGTCCTGTCTCCATTCTGGAAAGCGAAGCTGCTCGATCTTCTAGCCAAGTATGAGTCCATCTTCTCCCGCCATAGCTTGGATTGTGGAAAAGCAAAAGGATTTGTTCACCGCATCCAGCTGAGTGACAGCAGGCCTTTCAGACTGCCTTATCGGCACCTCTCTCCATCCCACTATGATAAGCTTTGCATGGCACTGAATGAGATGGAAGAGCAAGACATCATAAGAAAGTCTATGAGTGAGTATGCATTGCCACTGGTTCTGGTTTGGAAAAAGAATGGCAATCTGCAGCTTTGCACAGATTTTCATTGGCTGAACGCTCGCACCATCAAAGACACACATACCCTGCCTCACCAGGCTGACGCCTTGGCTGCTCTTGGGGGGAATGCATTTTTCTTGACCATGGATTTAACCTCTGGTTTCTATAATGTGGAAGTACATGAGGAGGACAAGAAGTTCACAGTGTTTACATCTCCCTTTGGGCTGTATGAATACAACAGGCTCCCTCAAGGACTGTGCAATAGTCATGCCACATTCATGAGGATGATGATGGCTATTTTTGGAGACCAGAACTTTTTAAGCCTCCTGTGCTATTTAGATGACATCTTAGTCTTTGCCCCTAATGAACATCTGGCTCTTCAGAGACTAGAGATGGTGTTTGAGAGACTGAGGGTGCCCAACCTGAAGTTGGCTCCAAAGAAGTGCCACCTCATGCGGTCATCTGTTAAGTTCCTGGGGCATGTTGTGGACAAGGATGGCATCTCCACTGACCCAGAAAAGGTCAAAGCCATTGTCCACCTCAGTGCGAAGGATCTGATGGATGAGAGCAGCGGCACCCCATTTCCTTCCAAGATAAGATCCTTCCTGGGCATGGTTGGCTTCTACCAACAATTTTTTTGAGGGCTACTCTCACATCAGCAAACCTCTATTTGCTTTGACCTCTGGGGTGAAGAGGCCACGATATAGCAAGGGCAAGAGGAAGCTGCCTGTGACCAAGAAACTCACCTCTGCTGACTGGACACCGGAGTGCAATGAAGCATTCAGGAGGCTGAAACAGGCTTTGTTGGACAATGCCACTCTGGCTCATCCAGACTTTAGTAGGCCCTTCTTGCTCTCTGTTGATGCCTCCTCTAATGGCCTTGATGCTGTGTTATCCTAACACACTGAGGGTGATGACATAGCATGTCCAATTGCATTTGCCAGCAAATCTCTCAGTTATGCCCAGTCCCTCTACCCAGCACACAGGTGAGAGTTCCTGGCACTCAAATGGGCCGTTTGTGACAAATTCAGCCATTGGCTCAGAGGCCACACTTTTACTGTATGGACTGACAATAATCCATTGACCTACATTCTTAGTAAACCAAAGCTCGATGCCTGTGAACAGAGATGGGTAGCGAAGCTTGCTCCATTTGATTTTGACATATGGTACATTCCAGGCCCTAAGAATGTGGTTGCAGATACCCTCAGCCATGAACCTTTCGTACAGCCCAGCGTGCTCCATTGCCTCACAAGGGTCCCTTATGGTGCACTTATGGAAGAGGCAAGCACCTTGAACCCCGAATGTGTGCAGGATGCCTTTCATCAGTCCTGTGACCCACAGGCCAGGCTACAGATGCACTATTGCTCAGTGGGGGCCTCTGGATGTGCAGTGACAATGCCTCTGAACCCCTCCATCTCCGAGCAGGCAGTGTTTGCAGTCCTACAGTGGTCTCTAGACCAAGAATGTCTGCCTCCCCAAGCCTTGCTCTTGCCTCAGCTTGTGCAGTCCATTCAACCACATGAGCTGTCTGAGGTATGACCTCTACCTAAGGACAAGCTGATGTATCTGCAGCGTGCTGACCCCTCTTTGAGCCGCGTGTTTCAGTATGTGGAGAGACAGAGGCGCCCATCGAGATGAGAGCGTGTGCATGAACCAGTTGATGCTCTAAAGCTCCTCAGGCATTAGGATAAACTCATCATCAAATCAGGCATGCTCTACCATGTGTCAAAAGATGCCATTATGAAGAGGAAGACTTTTTAGTACATTGTGCCCTCTACGCTGAAAGAAATGGTCCACAAAGGTATGCATGATGAAGCTGGCTACCAAGGTCAAAGCAGGATGCTTTACCTGTGTAAACAGAGATTTTACTGGCATAGTATGGAGAGAGATGTGACGGAACATGTGCGGTGCTGTCGTCGCTGTGTGCTTAGTAAATCTCCTGAACCAGAAGCCAGAGCGCCACTAGAGAGTATAACAACATCCAGACCACTTGAGTTGGTTTGCATTGATTTTTGGTTGGCTAAAGACTCTTCCAATAAATCCCTGGATTACCGACCACTTTACCAAGTTGGCCCAAGCTTATCTCTGTCCCAACCAGTCAGCTAAGGCTGTTGCACAACAACTCTGGAACAATTATTTTTACATGTATGGCTTTCCTGAATGCATACATTCAGACAAAGGTGCCAGTTTTGAAAGCCAGTCTGATTGCAGAAATGCTCCTTGTTCCCGGCGTCCAGAAATCACATACAACTCTCTACCACCCCATAGGCAATGGAGCTGTTGAGAGGTTCAATTGCATGCTTGGGAATATGATTAGGGCCCTCCCTCCCAAAGCCAAGCACAGGTGGCCCCAGCTGTTAAGATCTCTCACCTTCTCCTACAATGCCACAGTGCATGAGACTACGGGGTTTGCTCCGTTTCAACTTATGTTCGGACGAACGCCCAGGCTGCCGGTTGACCTCATGTTTCAATCTGCCCTTCAGGATGATCATGTGGTTGACTTTGATGTTTATGTGCAGCATCTCAGGCATGATTTGGCAGAAGCTATCAAAGTTGCTCAGCTCTCCACCACCAAACAGCAGCAGAGGCAAGCTGACCTTTACAACAAGAGGTTCAAGGGCACAGCTGTGGACATTGGAGACAGAGTTCTTTTAGCTAATAAGGGTAAACGTGGAAAGAGAAAATTAGCCGATCACTGGGAGAATCATTTGTACACTGTTGTTGAGAAGCATGAGAACACACATACATTCAAGATCAGGAACTGTGCCACTGGCCAAGAAAAGGTGGTTCACAGGAATTTAATAATGCCTGTTAATTTCCTGCCTATACCAACTCACTCTGATGATGGCAGTTCTTGTGTGAGTAAACTGACCACAGGGGCTACAGACAACTCACTGCTGGAGGAAGACGATGCCGCTGGCTCTGTTGCACTGCCTGATTGTGGACCAAATGACAGGACTGCATCATGGGTCTCTCACCTTCCAACTTCAGTTGAAAGTCACCGGACTACTTCACTTGACAGAAAAGGCCAGACTGTTTCCTGTGACTTACCTGTTGACCTGGACGAGACACTTGACACACAGGACTGGACTGAATCCTATGACTTGACTGCTGACAGACCTGACCAGACCGTTTCACCTGACTTACCTGTTGGAATAGACTGTTGGCCTGACTAGACAGACATAGAACCTGTCCCTTCTATGCCAGCCGATGACTTGCAGTCCTCAGTTGTAGGTGCTGTAGTTAGATCTAGTGTGCTACCATCCCGACTACACACAGCTAATGATGGGATACTTGGGGTGAGAACTAGATGTGGGAGAGTTGTTAGGTCTGTCGTGAGGCTGATTCAAAACATGCACTGGAAGGTTCTTGCTGGGCTTTAATGTTTTTCATTTTGTCATTCTTTAAACTGTGAAAGTGGCATTTTTCTTATTTTCGGGCGACCACCTCTGTGTGATATACAAACATGTGTGAGACTTTGAGGTTTAAGTGTGTACTGTGTAAATTATGAGATATCTGGAAGTCTAACATGTAGAGGGGCATGTTTTTCTATGAATGTTGGAAGGATTTGCAAGCTTTTCTCATTCTAATTCCTTGGGAATGGTCATTCACCGGAATGTTTGGTGTCTGTAATCTGAACAGTACAGTGTATTTTTTATTATTATTATTATTTTTTACTCTGTGCATTTGTATGTAGTTGTTGGTACCTTTTGTTATGTAGTGTCCTCACAGCACTGATATCCATGTCTTTTACTTTGATCCTAGTTGTTTGAATGGGCAAGTGGAGATCAATAGGGGGGAATGTAACAGAGTCATATATTCCACTTGCCATTATCAGCCGTTTGAAAACTTTTTTTTTATTTTGTAAGAATTCTTTCTATTTAATATATGATGAATGAGTGCCCTCTACTGACACTACTGCAGACATTACGGGGATTTCCCCACATACGTTACCAGTATATGCAAGTGGAGAGTTTCATATTTAATGTGAGATGCTCAAATATCGTCTTTGTTTTATTTTATCTCTTGTACTATGGTTTGTTAAAATAACCACGTTGTGCTAATCAGGTAGTCTAGCTAGCGTTACCTGATGTAAACAGTAGTCAATAGTGAACGAATATTTTCTTTCTGTCTTCAGCTACTTGTAATCCACGGATTCGCTGTGAGATACTTACGAAGTCTGTTGTTATCAGGTACACATGGGTATTCATATGGTAGTTTTATGTTCTGTTATTTTAATGCATACACATACGTTACCAGTCTGCAGTAGCCTGTCTTATGCTACTTGTAATCCATGGAATCACTATGAGATACTTATGAAGTCTCTTGTTATCAGGTGCACACGGGTATATGAATAAACGGCTGGGAGCCAAAAAGGAGTGATTGATGAGTTTTATTTGCCTACACAACGCGCGAGAGAGAGAGAGAGTACACAACCGCTACACTAGCACTGTTTTTGCCATCCAAACTGGTCCTATTGCAAGAGGATAGTGATGACCACAACAATGTTTTTTATACTTTTCATTGTTAAATAAGATTTGGTTCACGTGATCACCTAATCAGCAACTCATTAAGTAAAATGAGGTGCTTGTGTTGGAATTCCAGCACAAACACTGGAATGAAATGGCTGCCCCACATAGAGATGCTGATTTAAGAAAAAATTTAAGTGGTCTCATAATTTTTTTCCAGAGTTGTGTGTGTGTGTGTGTGTACATTTACCAGTATATGTCTTCTCCCTTCCAAGATGTTGTGTTGTTTTAATGTTCCATGCTCTACCATCCCCTCTTTACGTCCTTACCCACTTCATATCCAAGTGTAGTTGGAAAATGTATTAGAAAAGGTAAAGGGACAGACAGAATTAGATAGATAGATAGATAGATAGATAGATAGATAGATAGATAGATAGATAGATAGATAGATAGATAGATAAGAAAATGTATTTTATAATAACCAAGTCAGAGTCCAATCTGAACCAATTTTAGATGCTGAACTGAAAAAGCCCTGCTGCAGAAAGTAATGGTCCAAAATTCCTCCACACTGTGCAAGTCTGCACAAAACACTTGGAGGTTGTTACTGCTAGTAAAGGATTTACTAGTTCTACTAAAAAAGGGTTCTGATCATTTTCTCAAACTTCAATTAAGAGCTTTTGTGTTATTAGTTTAGCCAGCATGAGTGTATTATTTTGACTTGATCTTGAATGAAGATCCATCCATCCATTATCCATGACTGCTTATCCTGTGCAGGGTCGTGAGTAAGCTGGAGCCTGTCCCAGCTGACTATGGGTGAGAGGCGGGGTACACTCTGGGCAAGTCACCAGATTATTGCAGAGCTGACACATAGAGACAAACAACCATTCATACTCACATTCACACCTAAGGTCAATTTAGAGCCACCAATTATCCTAACCTGCATGTTTTTGGACTGTGGGGCAAACCAGAGCACCCGGAGGAAACCCACACAGACACAGGGAGAACATGCAAACTCCACACAGAAAGGCCCTTGTCAGTCACTGGCTCAAACCCAGAACCTTCTTGTTGTAAGGCAACAATGCTAACCATTACACCACTGTGCCGCCCTGAATAAAGATCTGATCACATTTTATCATTAATCAATACAGAATTCCAGGTGATTCTGAAGGTCAGAATATTTTTGCAAATGTATGTTCCTCTTGTTTATTTCATAGTGTCAGCTTACCTAGTAGAGTGAACAGTGAACTACGCTACATGGGTAACATTGTTTGGACATTTATTTTAATTTATGCTCCAGTGACATATTAAGGATTCATATCTTTCTGACTTCATTGCATCAGTTTGGGGAAGGCCTTTTCCTGTTTCAGCATACTCCTCCCTGCAGAAACCAAGATCCATTTGAATTTGGTGTGGAAGAATTTTACTGGACAGAGTGACGGCGGACCAACCAGCGCACCACTCCTCACACAACTGCTCCCGTGTTGCTGAAGAAACAGTCAGCCCCCACCTGCAAACACGCCCTCGGCCATTTTCGGCTCTCCACTGCCTGCCCAGACTGCACATATCTCACCACTCACTATAACTGCACTTCCCCGTCCTTTCGATTTCATTAAAAATTCCTCACTTGGTTGTACTGAGACCTGGGTTGTGTGACTGTGTTCTCCCCATCTCATAGCGTGAGTCCATAACAGAGATATTTTCAGGCTGAATGTTTACAAACAGCTTAATAATCCATTAATAATCCAAGTGACAGCTCGATCAGAAGAGAAAACGTCCATGTCTCTACCTTCATAGGAATAAAGCAAACCAGTCAAGGCCATGTCTATCTGACTGAATGAAGTGGGTTAATGTCCTTTTACTAAGGAGTTCAGTAAAAGAATTGCAGACTTGGAAACATTTATGTCAGATTACTTCCACTATGAGAATCTGTGTGTACATTCTGTTTGCGAGCATGTGTTTGAGTCACAATGCATTTCACAAACCACAGTTCACGTTCAGTTAACGTGCTACGTCTGAGACACGGGAAACCAGCCAACCACAGCTGCTCATGCTGAATCACAGGGCAGCGTATCACACTGATCAAATATTCACAAGTTTATTTTTAGACATTTTCTCACATTAATGTTTTTTGTTAATAAATCACTCAGTTCACTCAGTGGTGTGTTATAACTTTATTTGAATCTGAATCACATTAAGCATCAGTAACATCCATAAGCATCATAATAAATGGTGTGTGTTGCATCTCAGTTGCAGCATTAAGATGCTTTAAGCTTTTAATTCCATGGTGACTTCATGAACACACAGTCTGGGGAACTTAGGAGTAGTAACACTGAAACACACACATCAACACACACATCAACACAATCTCAATCTACTCTCATCTCATTTAGAAATGGATTTAATTTCACTTTTTTAAAATTAAAATCATGGAATAAAACAGTAATCCTTGTGTAACTGTCAGATACTCACATGAACCCTTTCTGTGGACACTGTGAGTCTGTCTTTTTAACCTCCAGGATGTATTGGGGAGGAATTTTGCCAGTGAAAAACTCAAAGCAGCATTCTGTAGGTGCAACAGCTTTAGCTGAGCAAAAGAGAGATGAGGTGTTTTTTGTCAAACAGAAAATATTAATAAAATAAATGTACAAAAAGTCATACAAAATTATTCCTTCAGTTCTTCAGTTACCGTAATGAAACATTACTACTACTACTACTACTACTACTACTACTACTACTATTAATAATAATAATAATAATAATAATAATAATAATAATAATAATAATAGGCAAGGCAAGGCAAGTTTATTTATATAGCACATTTCATACACAATGGCAGTTCAATGTGCTTTACAGAAGCAAAAACAAAAACAGTAAACAATAGAGAAATAAAATTACATAAAATAATTTTATTTTTAATCTAAAACAATTAATTAAAAGAAATAAAAGAATTAAAAGAAAATAATAATTAAAATAAAATAATAAAATGCCAAAAAGAAAAAAAGGAGAAAAAGAAAAAGAAACCAGCGGAATAAAATAGAATAAAATTAAAGTAAATTTAAAACATGCAGAGAAAGTAAAGATTATAAAAAATGTAAAAATATTAATTATTTAACAGAAAGCATCTGAAAACAGCTTGGTCTTTAGTCTATATTTGAAGCTGCCAACAGCAGGAGCATTTTTAATGTCCTCTGGCAGTTGGTTCCATAGCTGTACTGCATAGTAGCTAAAAGCTGCTTCACCACACTTTGTTTTAACAACTGGTTTTAATAGTAAATTTTTCTGTTGCGATCTGGTAGATCTGATTGGGTTAGGCCGCTGCAACATATCAGAGAGGTAATTGGGCCCTGTACCATTTAGAGATTTATACACCAGCAGCAATACTTTAAAGTCAATTCTGTAGCTTACTGGAAGCCAGTGAAGAGACCTTAGAATTGGAGTAATGTGCTCTGTTCTTTTTGTTCGTGTGAGAACCCTAGCCGCTGCATTTTGAACCAGCTGAAGTCGTTTGATGGTCTTTTTTGGCAGGCCTGTGAAAAGGCCATTGCAGTAATCAACCCTACTAGAGATGAAGGCATGCATTAGTTTTTCCAGATCATTTTTTGACATAAGTCCTCTTAGTTTGGAAATGTTTTTTAGGTGAAAAAATGCCGATTTAGTGATTGCTTTCATGTGACTGTCAAAGTTTAGCTCGCTGCCAATGAAAACACCAAGATTTTTAACCATTTCTTTAGTTTTAATCCATTTTGTGTCAAGAATAGTGGTAATCCTGAGTCTTTCGTCTTTTTTTCCAAATAGAATTACTTCTGTTTTATCTGTGTTCAGCTGAAGAAAATTTTGTGACATCCAGCTATTGATTTGATCGATACACTGGTAGAGACATTCAAGGGGGGCATAGTCATTAGGTGATAGAGCAAAATAAATTTGGGTATCATCTGCATAGCAGTGATACAAAATTGAATTTTTATTGATAATTTGCCCAAGTGGGAGCATATAAAGATTGAAAAGTAATGGTCCAAGAATCGACCCCTGGGGGACACCACAGGTCAAGGGCATTGACGTTGAGGAACAATTTCCCAGGGTAACAAAGAAGCTTCTATCTTTTAAGTATGATTTTAACCAATTGATAACTTTACCAGTCAATCCAACCCAGTGTTCAAGTCGATATAGCAGTATGTTGTGATCAACAGTATCAAAAGCTGCACTGAGGTCCAGTAATACCAGGACCGATGTTTTGCCTGCATCAGTATTAAGACGTATGTCATTTATAACTTTAATCAGCGCTGTTTCAGTGCTATGATTGGCATGAAATCCTGACTGAAAATTATCAAAACAGCTGTTTGATATCAAGAAGGCAGTTAATTGATTGAAGACAATTTTTTCCAGGATTTTCCTGATGAATGGTAAATTTGATATTGGCCTGTAGTTATTTAACACTAAAGGATCTAGATTATTTTTTTTAAGAAGGGGCTTTACAACAGCTTTTTTAAGGGACACAGGAACAACGCCAGTCTCCAAGGATGTATTTATAATTTGAAGCACATCTGGAATTATAAGATGAAGAACAGACTTAAAAAAGTTGGTGGGCAGAATGTCCAGTTCAGATGTTGAAGAACTGAGATTTTGTACAGTTTGTTCAAGAGTCTCATAATCAATTAAACAAAATTCTGACATTGTGTTAAAATTATCTATCTGTGTCATTGGTGATTGCAGTTTTTCAATTTTTTGCAACTGAGATATATTATGAGAAATATTCTGCCTTATTTTATCAATTTTACCTTTGAAAAAAGATGCAAACTCATTGCATTTATTAACTGATAGAAGTTCAGGTGCTAATTGTGGTGGGGCATTAGTTAGCTTCTCTACTGTTGAAAATAGCACACGGGCATTGTTCATATTCCTGCTGATGATGTTGGAGAAGAAAGACTGTCTTGCTTTACGAATTTCATAATTATAATTACAAAGCATCTCTTTATGGATTTGATAATGGATGTGAAGTTTAGATTTGCACCATTTTCTTTCAGTCTTTCAGTCATGTATTATTATTATTAATAATAATAATACATGAAAGTCAGATCTTATAAAGATAAATAAATTGCATCCTTCATGTAATAATTTTATATTTCATGAATATAAATATTTATGATTAATTAGTCATTATATCATCCAAATTTTAATCATAATTTTAACAGTAAATACTTGCAATATATAACAATTCTTTTAGTACAGGAAAACCTCACTGCTGAGCTGAGAATGGTGAATCATCTACCACTGAAAATTATATCATTTCAGTGGTGACCTTTTCCATTGCTGAACAATATACAGGGTGTCAATACTTTGTGCAGATCAACTAATGAGATATGTTATTCATTTTGAACCTATAATATGACATAAATGGGTGATTAAACACCCAATGAACATCGATCTGTTCGTTAAACTCACGCTGAGCATCTGAGTAGAGCGCCATGATCAGGACAAAGCCCAGGACCAAAAACACACGATTCATCTTCATGTTCTCAGCAGGTGTGTGAAGATCTGATTCCTTCTCTCTCTCAGACCTAATTTGATTACATCTGGCTTGTTTTATACAAATTTTTACCTAAAGGCAGAGTCTTTTTCCCCGCCCCTTGTACATCGACACGCAGCTCTTTTTCTCACCACATCCTCCACCCAGCCTAAAAAAACAACTACTGAAGATCTATCATCAAGATTTATCTTGAAGATAGTAACTTCTCCATTGATTATCATGTAAACAACACGCTGTGATGTACAGCCTATGGTTGAGTGGAAAAGTTCATGAAATCAACACTGAACATCAGTTAGCATTTAAAACATTCTCTTAGTATCACCACCAACAAAAATGGGAAAGTGTGTGTGTGTGTGTGTGTGTGTGTGTGTGTGTGTGTGTGTGTGTGTGTGTGTTGACAGCAAGCATAATTGATGAATGTGATTTATGTTTGCTTCTGTTATATTTACCTCAAATCACATTATCATTTTGTCAATGAATCTTCATTCATTAACCCATAATATAACCAGAGGTGGACAAAGTACCCAACTTCATTACTTAAGTCAAAGTACAGATCCCACTGGTCAAATGTTACGCCGATACAAGTGAAAGTTGGACAGTCAAATTTTTCCTTCAGGTAAAATGCTGAAGTACTTGCTTTTAAAAATACTAAAGTATTAAAAGTACATTTTCTGTCAATGCATTGTTGTATTATTGCCACAGCGCTTACAAAACCTGATGCCTCTGAAGCAACCGACTGGATTTACTGATGATCTTATAGAACCTGTAGAATAAACACATGGTAGAATGTTACAAGCCCGATTCCAAAAAAATTGCCTCAACTCACCACTTCCTCTCCTCAAGCTCTACAATTTCTCTAGAACAGAGCTTTTCAAAGTGTGGGGCGCGCCTCCCCTAGGGGGCGCCAGAGTTCTTCAGGGGGGGCGCAACGTGAGGAAAAATAAACCAGAATAAGTTACTATTGCGGACATTTAGTGAACTTAAGCTCGCCTTTTCCAGAGACAAAAATGGATCGATTTTTAGTACCTAAAGCTACAGTGAGTGAGGAGACAGAGTCTGGGCCAAGCAAAAAAAGAAGGAAGTATGACCACGATTATTTAAAGTTTGGATTTTCATGGACTGGATCTGAAGATGCTCCACTGCCACAGTGTGTTGTCTGCCAAGAGGTGCTAGCTAACGATGCTATGAGATGTTTAAAATGTGTAAAACAAGATGTTTGAAAAAAAGCACAGATGTTTAAAATGTGTAAAAGAAAAAAATAAAAATGTGTACAACAACCATTTTTTTTTTAAATACGAATGGAACATTAAGTATAGCAACAACAATAATTGTAAGGGGGGGCACTGTTGTTTATTTGCTCTCTGAGGGGGGGCTGACTCTCCCACACTTTGAAAACCCCTGCTCGAGAAGATAACGACTGATCCATCTCTTACTCCTTAAATATTAAACACATGAATACATTAATATAGATTGCATTTTAGTGCAAAAGTTTATACCTTCTGATACCATGGTATATAAACATTTACTTTTTTAAAATAAAATTTTGATTTTTCTCCAACGTTAACTCACATTGTTCATGTATCTGTTAGATAACATTCCTGTTATATACTCGTGTTTAATAAATCAAGCGATTCACTCAGTGGTGTGTTTGTGGTTGATAAAAAGCAATGTTCATGACTAAACAGTGTTCATAGTAAAACTAAAAGTCACTCACACACACACACACACACAGAGTCTCATCTCAACAGCATCTCAAAAAATTCATGCATGTAATACTTTCACCCTGTGTGTACCCAATCCGCACTCACTGCTGGATTTGTGTTGCATTTACTGTT
Organism: Neoarius graeffei; assembly: GCF_027579695.1. NCBI lineage: Eukaryota > Metazoa > Chordata > Actinopteri > Siluriformes > Ariidae > Neoarius > Neoarius graeffei. Next base: position 90,729,122 of record NC_083576.1, read on the forward strand.
ACAAAATTATTTAGCCACACCCACATCTCCACTACACTTTTTTAATAATGTTAATGAGTAATAAATAATTTACCAAATTTTTACTCATATTTAGTGTGGCCCAAGCCCAGGCCCAATACACCTCATGTCCTGTCCAGTCGCCTCCTGACCCTGGGAAGGAAGTAGTTGCCCCGCCTCTCTACTTCACTGATGTCATGCTCTTTGTGCCTCCTGACTCTGGTGAGGTCATCGCTCCAGTGCTCGGCTTCACAGAGGTCATCACACCACCACCCTTCACTGCTGAATTCAGTGCCCTGCCGCCCTGTTCCATCACTCTGCTGTCAAAGGTTCTGTGCAACACCTGCCCTGGGAACCCTGGCACCTTATGGACATTCTGTCCAGGGGTCCAGGACCTCCTGTTTTGACACTTTTGGAGTGCTTTGGGAGCTTAGGCCGGTGGGGTTGGGGGTTCGCAATTCTGTTATGAATTCCCCCACTTGGTGTGTGCCAACATATACTGCATGCTCCAGTGAAAAAAGACTTATACCGGTAAATGTGTTCATATTTGTGCCTTCACCAGCATGTCTTCCCCCTTCACAGATGTTGTGTCATCTTAATGCTGGATGCTCTACCATCCCCTCCTCACCTCATTACCCACTTCACATCCAAATATACTGTAGTTGCAAAAATATATATATTATATTTTAAATCGTCTTCTTGCGAGTCATAATCGGAAATGAACTCATTCCAAATTAACTACTAACACACAAACACTTCTCTGCGTTAAATGTTCATAGTCAAGTTTTAAAAGTGTATGTAAACATCTGGGCGAACAATTTGAGTCCAGGGGCCAAAAACTCATCAGACACTGTCCTATAAAACACACACAAAGTCTGGTTTCTGACAGAATCTGCTCTTCTGAAGAAAGACCTGTTCATATAAACCTTGCTGTGTGAACCGGGCCCTGATCAAACTAATCTGAGAGGACATGGTGGAGGGAGCATCATGGTTCAGGGCTGATTTGCTGTTTCAGGGCCTGGACAGTTTGTGATCATTGAGGGAGTGAAATTCAATTCAAATGGCATCAAGAACTTTAACAGGAATCAGTCAGTTTGGGGAAGGCCTTTTCCTGTTTCAGCACATTCCTCCCTGCAGGAACCAAGATCCATTTGAGTTTGGTGTGGAAGAATTTTACTGGACAGAGATATTTTCAGGCTGAACTCTGCTCCAGTGGTTGCGTTTACATGCAGCTTAATATTCCATTAATAATCCAAGTGACAGGTCAATCAGAAAGAAAACATCCATGTCTCCACCTGAATAGGAATAAAGCAAACCAGTCAAGGCCATGTATATCTGACTGAATGAAGTGCAGTGTTCGAAAGACACGTCTGCAGTCTGCATTTTGCAGAATGATTTTCAAGATTACAGAAGAAAAATTAAACAACCTGCAATTTTGCAGAATGAAAAAATCAGGTTCGGGATTCAATGGTTCTTAATTTAGCAAACTAGCGGCGCTGTAAATAAACTGAAACCTGCGCCGCGCGAGCCTGACGGCGTTTTCCAGGTCAAAGTTGACCAATATTTACATAATACCGACAAAAGGCAACGACAACCAAATAAGGGCAGTTGCCATTTTCCGATGTAAGATTTCGTCACTTTTAATACCCTCCGGGAGGACCTGACAACTACAGTGATGCTTGAAAGTTTGTGAACCCTTTAGAATTTTCTATATTTCTGCATAAATATGACCTAAAACATCATCAGATATTCACACAAGTCCTAAAAATAGATAAACAGAACCCAGTTAAACAAATGAGACAAAAATATTATACTTGGTCATTTATTTATTAAGGAAAATGATCCAATATTACATATCTGTGAGTGGCAAAAGTATGTGAACCTTTGCTTTCAGTATCTGGTGTGACCCCCTTGTGCAGCAATAACTGCACTAAACGTTTACGGTAACTGTTGATCAGTCCTGCACACCGGCTTGGAGGAATTTTAGCCCGTTCCTCCGTACAGAACAGCTTCAACTCTGGGATGTTGGTGGGTTTCGTCACATGAACTGCTCGCTTCAGGTCCTTCCACAACATTTCCATTGGATTAAGGTCAGGACTTTGACTTGGCCATTCCAACACATTAACTTTATTCTTCTTTAACCATTCTTTGGTAGAATGACTTGTGTGCTTAGGGTCGTTGTCTTGCTGCATGACCCACCTTCTCTTGAGATTCAGTTCATGGACAGATGTCCTGACACTTTCCTTTAGAATTCACTGGTATAATTCAGAATTCATTGTTCCATCAATGACGGCAAGCCGTCCTGGCCCAGATGCAGCAAAACAGGCCCAAACCATGATACTACCACCACCATGTTTCACACATGGGATAAGGTTCTTATGCTGGAATGCAGTGTTTTCCTTTCTCCAAACATAAAGCTTCTCATTTCAACCAAAAAGTTCTATGCTGGTCTCATCCGTCCACAAAACATTTTTCCAATAGCCTTCTGGCTTGTCCATGTGATCTTTAGCAAACTGCAGATGAGCAGCAATGTTCTTTTTGGAGAGCAGTGGCTTTCTCCTTGCAACCCTGCCATGCACATCATTGTTGTTCAGTGTTCTCCTGATGGTGGACTCATGAACATTAACATTAGCCAATGTAAGAGAGGCCTTCAGTTGCTTAGAAGTTACCCTGGGGTCCTTTGTGACCTCGCCGACTATTACACACCTTGCTCTTGGAGTGATCTTTGTTGGTTGACCACTCCTGGGGAGGGTAACAATGGTCTTGAATTTCCTCCATTTGTACACAATCTGTCTGACTGTGGACAACTGGAGTCCTAACTCTTTAGAGATGGTTATGTAACCTTTTCCAGCCTGATGAGCATCAACAACGCTTTTTCTGAGGTCCTCAGAAATCTCCTTTGTTCATGCCATGATACACTTCCACAAACATGTGTTGTGAAGATCAGACTTTGATAGATCCCTGTTCTTTAAATAAAACAGGGTGCCCACTCACACCTGATTGTCATCCCATTGATTGAAAACACCTGACTCTAATTTCACCTTCAAATTAATGGCTAATCCTAGAGGTTCACATACTTTTGCCACTCACAGATATGTAATATTGGATCATTTTCCTCAATAAATAAATGACTAAGTATAATATTTTTGTCTTATTTGTTTAACTGGGTTCTCTTTATCTACTTTTAGGACTTGGGTGAAAATCTGATGATGTTTTAGGTCATATTTATGCAGAAATATAGAAAATTCTAAAGGGTTCACAAACTTTCAAGCACCACTGTACCTCGGCAGTGTTCGGCAGTTTCCGCCATGCATCTCCCAGACTTCAATGCGGCACAACAAACATGGCTCCCAAGAAGAGGATTGTTTCTTCGGGGCAAGAGTCCGACAAAAACGCCAAGAAAACAAGGATGATTTTGTCGTATCTCGGCAAAACCGGCAGCCAGCGTGACTCCAACAACAACAGTGACAGATCGCGCGTCCGCGAGGGTGACAAAAATGAAGACGGTCGCTGTTATAATTGGATACATATATATTGGTAAATTGTATAGGTTTGTATATATTGTATTGTTGAATCATGCAAAATTATACTGATATTATATCCCTTTTGAAGACAGCAACAGTATTTTACCTTTATTCATAGATACTTTTGAATATTTTGTTTTCTCATTCTAAGCTACACTAATACATGTTTTGTGTACATGTTCTAGTTTTTTTACTAGTGCTGTGTTGCCTGTGGTGCAGACTAGTGCAAAGTAAAACAGTTGCCCTGTAAGACAAAGCTCATAGGTTCAGTTCTGTAGCTCTCAGGAGTTCTGTAGCTCTCAGTTCTGCCATGATTAGTTTGTAGCCAGTTCTCTGTTGTTAGTTTAGAGCAGTGAAGCCCCTGCAGTCGTTCTCAGTTCAGTTCATTACCTTGCACTTTAGAAGCCAGGCAAACACAATGAACCCAAACGTCTTTCCATTTGCCAGTTGGGTTTTATTCCTTAATGGCATCAATTCTTTGCATCATCGTAAGATGTAACAGAGTGTAGAACTGAAACCTTGCTTGTTGCCGATGCAAACACTGTGAATGAAGTACATTTTGGGTAACAATCCATTGTTCAAGCTAGAAACTTAATCTTGACAAAATGTAACATGACGTGTAACATGAAAATGAATGTTTTGTTTCTTGAAGAACAGTTGTGTTCTATTTTTTATTGTGGTGATGCCTTTATTAGTGTGTTGTGTGGAAGGATAATGTGTGGGTGTGATAACTAGTACATTTATGAATTAGTTGGTATACTTCAAGCTGTAGTAGCCCGTAGTGTCAGGGCGAGGGGGATGAAAGACCTGTGGAGGGATCATGGAATGATAACTTTGCTGCAGAGAAGGATCTGTGAAGACTGAAATTAAAAATAGAGTGAGAGAATAAAGAATTACAGTAATGCTATGAGTTGTAAAGCTAGATATGATGTAAATATAGGCATTATTAGGTTGAGAAGGGTGTAGTATGGAGGCTTGTGTATTTGCAGAAAATATTTCCAAATTGCAGAACAAAATTTTGACATGGAAAAAAGTATTTCGACCACTGAAGTGGGTTAATGTCCTTTTACTAAGGACTTAAGTGAAATGTATCTCAAAGGGACATTCCTGGTAAAATAAAGGAGAAATAAAAATAAAAAATAATTGCAGCCTTGGAAACATTTATGTCAGATTACTTTCACTATGAGAATGTGTGTGTGCATTCTGTGTGTGTGTGTGTGTGTGTGTGTGTGTGTGTGTGTGTGTGTGTGCGCTACGTCTGAGACACGAGAAACCAGCCAACCACAGCTGCTCATGCTGAATCACAGGGCAGCGTATCACACTGATGAAATATTCACAAGTTTATTTTCAGACATTTTCTCACATTAATGTTTTTGTTAATAAATCATTCAGTTCACTCAGTGGTGTGTTATAACTTTATTTGAATCTGAATCACATTAAGCATCAGTAACATCCATAAGCATCATAATAAATGGTGTGTGTTGCATCTCAGTTGCAGCATTAAGATGCTTTAAGCTTTTAATTCGACTTTATGAACACACAGTCTGGGGAACTTAGGAGTAGTAACACTGAAACACACACATAAACACACACATCAACACAATCTCATCTACTCTCATCTCATTTAGAAATGGATTTAATTTCACTTTTTAAAAATTGAAATCATGGAATAAAACAGTAATCCATGTGTGATTGTCAGATACTCACATGAAGCCTTGCTGTGGACAGCGTGGGTCTGTCTTTTTAAACTTCAGGATCTTTTCAGGAGGAATTTTGCCAGTGAAAAACTTAAAACAGCATTCTGTAGGCTCTGCGAGATGTTTAACACTTTCAGCTGAGTGAGACACAGATGAGGTGATTTAGTCAAATAGAAACTCATAATAAAATAAATGTGCATAAATGTCATATAAAAATAATCCATCTTTCAGATCTTTAGTTAATGAACAAGTTTTGATGTGATCTTACTCCTGATAATAATAATAAGAAGAAGAAGAGGAAGAAGAAGAAGAAGAAGAGGAAGAATTTTTATTCATCCCGGAAACTCAGATATATTTTTTTAGACACATTGCATATTACGTGTTACGCATTGTTCCCGTGTAGAACACATTTTTATTTCACAGGTAGGACAACTGTAATCATTGTTGCTTTACAGTATATACACTGAGTAACCACTTATCAAGTCCATATCCTCTATAAGCCACTCTGAAGGTGGAACATTAATAAGTATTATACATCAGTTAATACCAAATAAAAAGTCTGTGTGTGTGTGTGTGTGTGTGTGTGTGTGTGTGTGGTTTATACTGTACATATTTACTTCTACTTCTTATGTAACTGTTGTACTGCTACATAAAATGTATGTATTAGACTCACGCTGAGCATCTGAGTAGAGCCCCATGATCAGGACGAAGCCCAGGACCAAAAACACACGACTCATCTTCATGTTCTCAGCAGTTGTGTGAAGATCTGATCTCTTCTCTCTCAAACATCAAATTTGCTTTTGATGTTGAGTTTAGCAGTATAGCTTGATTTTAAACCATCTAAATCGAGTTTCCCCTCCACCCTCCGTACCTCTACACACATCTAATCAACTCACCACTTCCTCTACTCAAGCTCTACAGTGTATCTAGAAGATAACGACTGATCCATCTCTTACCCCTTAAATATTAAACACATTAATACATTAATACAGCTCACATTTGAGTACAAAGGTGATACTTTCTGAATCCATGGTAATATAAATACATACTTTAAAAATAATAAAATTACAATTTTTCTCCAACTTTCGCTCACATTGTTCATCTCATCTCATTATCTCTAGCTGCTTTATCCTTCTACAGGGTCGCAGGCAAGCTGGATCCTATCCCAGCTGACTACGGGCGAAAGGCGGGGTTCACCCTGGACAAGTCGCCAGGTCATCACAGGGCTGACACATAGACACAGACAACCATTCACACTCACATTCACACCTACGCTCAATTTAGAGTCACTAGTTAACCTAATCTGCATGTCTTTGGACTGTGGGGGAAACCGGAGCACCCGGAGGAAACCCACGCGGACACAGGGAGAACATGCAAACTCCACACAGAAAGGCCCTCGCCGGCCACGGGGCTCGAACCCGGACCTTCTTGCTGTGAGGCGACAGCGCTAACCACTACACCACCGTGCCGCTCACATTGTTCATGTATCTGTTAAATAACATTCCTGCATTTAATGTTTAATTACTCAGATGATTCACTCAGTGGTGTGTTTATGGTTGATAAAAAGCTATGTTCATGACTAAACATTGTGCACAGTAACACTGAAACACACACACACACACACACACACACACACGCGCTCTCATCTCAACTGTGTACCATAATAATTTAACCACACCCACATCTCCGCTACACTTTTTGAATAACATTGAAGTGTAATAAATATTTTACCTAATTTTTAATTGTATTCAGCAGCGTGGCCCAAGCCCAGGCCCGATACCCCTCATGTTCTGTCCAGTTGCCTCCTGACTCTGGGAAGGAAGTAGTTGCCCCGTCTCTCTACTTCACTGATGTCATGCTCTCTCTGCTTCCTGATTCTGGCGAGGTCATCACTCCAGTGCTTTGGAGCGATGACCGAGGTCACCGAGGTCATCACACCACCACCCTTCACTGCTGAAGTCAGTGCCCTGCCGCCCTGTTCCATCACTCTGCTGTCACAATTTCTGTGCCACACCTGCCCTGGGAACCCTGGGAACTTGTGGACATTCTGTCCAGGGGCCCAAGACCCCCTGGTTTGACACTTTTGGAACACTTTGGGAGAAGCACCTTACAGAGGAGGGGGGTTCAGGATTCTGTCATGAATTCCCCTCCTTGGTCTGTGCTTCTGTTCTAAGTGTGTGTTGTCTGAATGTGATCTGACCCATGCTGTGAATTTTGCTGATGATATTTGGACTGCCCTCACTAAAATACACGCTGATCTCACACAACTGTTTTCTGCCTCTTCACCACCTGAACATCACAATACGAATCAAATGCTCTTTTTAGTCCTTGAGTAAAACCAATAAATGGAATGAATTTTAAATGCAAATGCAAATGTATCTTATCTTATCGAGAAACCAAAATACAATATGATGGTATACAATATAATGTATACTCCAGTGCTAAAAGGCTTAGAAATGTATGTGTGTATATTATATATATACACTACCGTTCAAATGTTTGGGGTCACTTTGAAATGTCCTCATTTTTGAAAGAAAAGCACTGTTCTTTTCAATGAAGATCACTTTAAACTAATCAGAAATCCACTCTATACATTGCTAATGTGGTAAATGACTATTCTAGCTGCAAATGTCTGGTTTTTGGTGCAATATCTCCATAGGTGTATAGAGGCCCATTTCCAGCAACTCTCTCTCCAGTGTTCTAATGGTACAATGTGTTTGCTCATTGCCTCAGAAGGCTAATGGATGATTAGAAAACCCTTGTACAATCATGTTAGCACAGCTGAAAACAGTTGAGCTCTTTAGAGAAGCTATAAAACTGACCTTCCTTTGAGCAGATTGAGTTTCTGGAGCATCACATTTGTGGGGTCGATTAAATGCTCAAAATGGCCAGAAAAATGTCTTGACTATATTTTCAATTCATGCAGGGTTCTTGCACCATTGAAAAAGTAAAATTTAATGCCTTTTAAGACCTTTTTAAAACTGCCAAAAATGTTGAAACTATTTCACTGAGAGAAAAGAAACAATTTATTGAATCCTACTGTATTAATAAGTTTCATAATAGATCAACAAGCTTAATAATTTAAGACCTCAAAACAGCTTGTCCCAAGCCAAAAAGTTGAAAAATGTTATACTTCACAAACAATAATTTTATGAGTGGATCAAATGCCAAGAGACAGACATAAGATAAACCAAGTAAACAAAAGCCTCCCCCCCAACCATTCTTTCATAACAGCACCCCAAACTCTTCAACATATGTGGTATAGCTCTGCTGCTCTCTTTTTAATTTCATGGTCTAGGTTCGGCCAACTCTCCTCTCTTTTCCTTGCATGTTTTTCTCATGGAGTTGGATTTCATGATGAGTCTGGCCATCTTGGTCCCCGCTGTATTCTCAGCCTTCTCTTCAAGGCTGTCTGCAACCTTTTCTCGTGTTTCATAAACATTTACAACCCCAATTCCAAAAAAGTTGGGACAAAGTACAAATTATAAATAAAAACGAAATGCAATGATGTGGAAGTTTCAAAATTCCATATTTTATTCAGAATAGAACATAGATGACATATCAAATGTTTAAACTGAGAAAATGTATTATTTAAGGAGAAAAATTAGGTGATTTTAAATTTCATGACAACAACACATCTCAAAAAAGTTGAGACAAGGCCATGTTTACCACTGTGAGACATCCCCTTTTCTCTTTACAACAGTCTGTAAACGTCTGGGGACTGAGGAGACAAGTTGCTCAAGTTTAGGGATAGGAATGTTAACCCATTCTTGTCTAATGTAGGATTCTAGTTGCTCAACTGTCTTAGGTCTTTTTTGTCTTATCTTCCGTTTTATGATGCACCAAATGTTTTCTATGGGTGAAAGATCTGGACTGCAGGCTGGCCAGTTCAGTACCCGGACCCTTCTTCTACGCAGCCATGATTCTGTAATTGATGCAGTATATGGTTTGGCATTGTTATATTGGAAAATGCAAGGTCTTCCCTGAAAGAGATGTCGTCTGGATGGGAGCATATGTTGCTCTAGAACCTGGATATACCTTTCAGCATTGATGGTGTCTTTCCAGATGTGTAAGCTGCCCATGCCACACACACTAATGCAACCCCATACCATCAGAGATGCAGGCTTCTGAACTGAGCGCTGACAACAACTTGGGTCGTCCTTCTCCTCTTTATGCCGCTTTTCCACTACAAACGCGGCTGAGCCGTGCCGTGCCGAGTCGAGCTGAGTCGGGCTGAGCGGGGCTGTTGGAGTTGCATTTCGACTACAACCGCGCTGAACCGTGCTGGCTGGAAGTGGGTGGAGTTAGCGAAAGTGGGTGGACGTCATGTGATGTCGTTAAGCAGCGCAAACAGTGACATCAGTGACAGTGGCGGAACAAGTCAGAGCCGGGCCGGGGGCGGGGCAAATGACAGGGCCCTTTATTAAAGCTTATCATAACATCATTTTAGGCTACAAAATGTCCGCAACTGCGGTGTTTACCAATTTCAACACTACCGGGTGCAACTATGTTATTTAGTACATCAAGTCCTTCAAACGAACATGTAACTCAGAAACAAAAAACATTAGGATACTGTACATGGCTCATAATAAAACATCAATAGCCTATACTGCGCACATTATTTGAAGGGCATACGAATGAGCGCTCAGAGGTTGCAACGGTGACAGGAAGAGTCAGAAATAAAAGGAGGGCGGTGCAAACCTCACTGAATGCACTGTGTTTACCAATTTCAACACTCCGGGGTGCAACTATGTTATTTTGTACATTAAGTCCTTCAAACGAACATGTAACTCAGAAACAAAAAAACATTCGGCGACATACTGTACATGGCTCATAATAAAACATCAATAGCCTACTGCGCGCATTATTTGAAGGGCATACGACGAGCCTTGCGCTCCGCGAACTCGTCCATGATGCTCTGTATGTCACTGATTCAGTGAGCTTTTAAGCGGTAGTCTCACGACCCGAATAGTAAACAATAAACATGGAGGACATGGAGTCGTTAGTGTTGCTGGTCTTGGTGCTGTGGCTTGTTGTCACCGACAACGCGGACAGATACTGGCAAGAGCGTATAGATGAGGCGAGGCGCATAAGGCTTCAGAAATTCTCGTAATTCATAATTATTCTCCTTCCGGGTTTGCGGTGTTTACAGATCCCAGCGCGCTCGCGGGGCGTGTGTGGGCATGTGAGGACACGCCTCCTCACCAATCAGTGCACAGGGGAGTGTCTGCTCACGCCCCCAGCCTCAGTCGGCACGGTTTGGCTCGCTTCAGCCCCACTCCAAAACGGTGCGAGTTTTAGGGGCTAAGCAGGGCTGAAACGAGCTGAGTCATGCTGGTTTTTGGTAGTCGAAACGCGAGCCGTGTCGGGCTGAAGTGAGCTGAAGCGAGCTGAAGTGAGCTGAAAAAGGGTAGTGGAAAAGGGCCATTAGTCCAAATGACATGGCGTCCCTGATTTCCATAAAGAACTTCAAATTTTGATTCGTCTGACCACAGAATAGTTTTCCACTTTGCCACAGTCCATTTTAAATGAGCCTTGGCCCAGAGAAGACGTCTGCACTTCTGGATCATGTTTAGATACAGCTTCTTCTTTGAACTATAGAGTTTAAGCTGGCAACGGCGGATGGCACGGTGAACTGTGTTCACAGATAATGTTCTCTGGAAATATTCCTGAGCCCATTTTGTGATTTCCAATACAGAAGCATGCCTGTATGTGATGGAGTGCCGTCTAAGGGCTCGAAGATCACGGGCACCCAGTATGGTTCTCTGGCCTTGACCCTTACGCACAGAGATTCTTCCAGATTCTCTGAATCTTTTGATGATATTATGCACTGTAGATGATGATATGTTCCAACTCTTTGCAATTTTACACTGTTGAACTCCTTTCTGATATTGCTCCACTATTTGTCGGCGCAGAATTAGGGGGATTGGTGATCCTCTTCCCATCTTTACTTCTGAGAGCCGCTGACACTCCAAGATGCTCTTTTTATACCCAGTCATGTTAATGACCTATTGCCAATTGACCTAATGAGTTGCAATTTGGTCCTCCAGCTGTTCCTTTTTTGTACCTTTAACTTTTCCAGCCTCTTATTGCCCCTGTCCCAACTTTTTTGAGATGTGTTGCTGTCATGAAATTTCAAATGAGCCAATATTTGGCATGAGATTTCAAAATGTCTCACTTTCGACATTTGATATGTTGTCTATGTTCTATTGTGAATACAATATCAGTTTTTGAGATTTGTAAATTATTGCATTCCGTTTTTATTTACAATTTGTACTTTGTCCCAACTTTTTTGGAATCGGGGTTGTACTTTACATTACAGACATTTAGCCAATGTTCTTATCCAGAGTGATATACAATGAGCACAGTTGAGTCTTTGAGTCTTAGCCCATGTTTACATTCGACCGTATCAGCGGATCATCAGATTAACGTTTTTAAAACGATTAGTGTGCACACAGCAACACCAATACACGATTTGCGTGCACACAGCAATACCAATACACGGATACGCTCGGCTCCGCAGGCATCCTGCGCTCCAAATCACTCCGCCCTGAACAGCGAGTGCCCTCTGGAGGGTGCGCACTCCGGCCCTGCACAGCTCACACAGCGCGCGAGTGAAGTGAACAAGCTGTGATTCGGGACTGAGCCGCTGTGTGTGTGATCCCAGCGCACATCACTTACCACTTGCAAGTGGAAGGATGGCAAGCCTAAAGACAATCATAACTACACAATGGGCAGTATTTGCATCAGTATTTGCAGTATTTTCATACTTTTATACTCTTTAATGAAAGGTGATACAAGGCGGAAGTCCGCGCCGTTTTTCAGCAGTCGCGTCACATGACCAACGCCAGCGAATCAGGAAGGTGGATGTCACAGTGACGTTGTCCAATGACGACGCCAGCTTGAGCTCAGCACAGCGTATCCGCGTATTCTGAATGTTTACACAGCACCGGAGCTGACACGATCTGGATTGAATACATGGACGCTGGCGGATTCCCGTTTCCCGGCATTTCCAGGCGGTTTAATGTAAACGGACAGTGCATCTGCGAAGAAAACGAGACAGATACGGTCTAATATAAACGTAGCCTTAGGCAGTGACACAAAACTTCCAAAAGTCAACTGTCAAGAAGTTGCTTTAAAGTCTGAACTTTTAAGAGTGCTATGTTCAGACACAACAAACATTAGCATCGCACCATTGCCACTCACATTAACTGTCGCTGCATACCACTGGTGCCTTTGACATGTGGGATCTCATGTGGGATTCGATGGCTTTCATCCCCATGGTCCCTAAGGTGAAGGTCTTTCAGCATAGACTGCACCTTGCCTAATAGTCTCCTGGTGGCTCCAACCAACTCTGAAATTTATCCTCCTCCAACCATTTCTCGTTAAATTTGCAATGTCCTATCTTGCCGCATTTAGCAACCGACGCTCCACAGAGGATGCAGTCTGCTCTGCTCTTCACCCAGCCCTCACTCACCTGGAGGAAAAAGATTCATATGTGAGAATGCTGTTCATTGACTTCAGCTCAGCATTCAATACCATAATACCCCAACAGCTGATCTGCAAACTGGACAAACTGGGCCTCAGTACCTCCCTCTGCAACTGGCTACTAGACTTTCTCAGCAAGAGACCACAAGCAGTACATGTCGGCAACAACACCTCGAGCACCATCATGCTAAGCACAGGAGCTCCACAAAGCTGTGTGCTCAGTCCTCTGCTCTTCACCCTGCTGACACATGACTGCAAAACAACCTACAGTACCAACCACCTGGTGAAGTTTGCAGACGACACAACTCTGGTGGGTCTCATCACCAATGGGGACGAGACGCACTACAGGACTGAGGTGGACCTTCTGGCCAAGTGGTGCAGAGACAACAACCTCCTGCTGAATGTCAGTAAGACAAAGGAGATTGTTGCCAACTTCCAGAGAGGCCACAGCCAACACCTGCCACTGACCATCGATGGTGCTGCTGTGGAGAGAGTGAGAAGCACAAAATTCCTTGGAGTGCACATCAGCGAGGACCTCTCCTGGCTAAGAAAGCCCAACAGCGCCTCTACTTCCTGCGCAAACTGAAGCACGCCAGTGCCCCATCACCCATCATGACTACGTTCTACAGAGGGACCATTGAGAGCATCCTCTCCAGCTGCATCACTGTATGGGGCGGGAGCTGCACTGACCACAACAGGAAAGCCCTGCAGCGTATAGTGAACACAGCTGGGAAGATCATCAATGCACCCCTCCCCTCCCTGCAAGACATATACAGTACACCACCCACATCACCCGCAAAGCTCTCACAATCGTGAGAGATGAGACTCACCCAGCACACAACCTGTTTAGCCTCCTGCCCTTTGGAAAGAGGTACAGGAGCCTACAGTCCAGAACCACCAGACTCACCAACAGCTTCATCCACCAGGCCGTCAGGATGTTGAACTCCCTCCCCTCTCTCCCATCACTGACAGCTCCACCCACCAGACAGCCAAGAAGTTAGGATCTTGCCCCCCGCATGGGAAAGACTCTGACTCAAGAACCCCCCCCATACACACACACACACACACACGAAAAGACTCTGACTCAGGAAGCCCCCCCCACACACACACACACGGAAAGACTCGAACTCAGGAAAGACTCTGACTATGGAACTGCACTATGTGACTTTTGCACCTTTACCTGCACTACCTCACTTTTTTTTACACACCATACACTGTTTCTTGTTGCTGCTGCCCTCCACGGAAAAGACTTCTCATTTGCACCTTTACCTGCACTACCTCACTTTTTTTACACACCATACACTGTTTCTTGTTGCTGATGCCCTCCATGGAAAAGACTTCTCTATGGAACTACACATGTGACTTTGCACCTTACCTGAACTATCTCATAAGAACTGTCTTGGGCCCTGCAATATAACAACTTACCATATGCTGCTTCTGAATGCTGCTACACATTATTAACACATTATTATTTAACACATTATTCTACATAATGCTGCTACTGTGATAACCTCAACTGGACTGCCCTGGACTGTGCTGTACTGTACTGTGTGTCTTGTATACTAGTCTTTTCTTATCTTCCTGTCTTTAGCCTAGATTATTTTTCTAAATGTTAAATGTTTCAATATTTTTTTAAATCATTACTTTATTATTACTTATTGCTTGTTACACTGTTATTGGTCCTGTCTTGTGCTTCAATGTTTGTCTTGTTAATGTCAGTCCTATGTTTGTCTATATCTTTACATGGGATAGAGAGAAACATAATTTCAATTTCCTTGTATGACTTGTGCATATGAAGAAACTGACAATAAAGCTGGCTTGAACTTGAACTGGCAATGATTTACAATCTATGGAAGACACATAACAGAACTTCAACGCTAGCGGAAGTGAACATAACATGAAACTTATATTAAAGGCGGTGTATCTCAGTGTCTAATACCAAACTTAACCAAACGAATATGCAGAATTTGACGTTTTATGGTAGGCCAGTATGCATGACAATATTTCCCCATCAGCCTTAAATGCATCTACAAATTTAATATCTAACAGTGAATTGAAGAGGATTTATGACCTTAATTTCACTGATTTTATTTTAAGACTTTTTAAGGAGCCACAAGAATCCTGTGGTGCAAAAATTCAATCAGCTCAGCTTTGTCTGATGACTTGTGACCATCTGTCTTCCTCTTGATCACATTCCAGAGGTTCTCAATGGAGGTCTGGAGATTGGGCTGGCCATGACAGGGTCTTGATCTTGTGGTCCTCCATCCACACCTTGATTGACCTGGCTGTGCGGCATGGAGCATTGTCCTGCTGGAAAACCCAATCCTCAGAGTTAGGGAACAATGTCAGAGCAAAAGGAAGCAAGTATTCTTTCAGGATAACCTTGTACATGGTTTGATTTATGTGTCCTTCACAAACAAAAATCTGCCCCATTCCAGACTTGCTGAAGCACCCCCAGATCATCACCGACCCCCTCACCAAATTTCACAATGGGTGCGAGACACTGTGTCTTGTAGGCCTCTCCAAGTCTCCATCTAACCATTACATGACCAGGTGATGGGAAAAGCTGAAAATTGGACTTATCAGAGTAGATGACCTTACTCCAGTCCTCTATGGTCCAATCCTTATGGTCTTCAGCAAACCTCAGCCTGGTTCTTCTTTGCTTCTCATTGATGAAGGGCTTTTTTCTAGCTTTGCATGGCTTCAACCCCACCTGGAGGAGCTTGTTTCAAACTGTCCTTGCCATGCACTTAACCCCAGCTGCCATTTGCCATTCCTTTTCTAGGTCACTTGATGTCATCCTATGGTTGTTGAGTGACATTCAAAGGAGTTGATGATCATCCCAGACAGTGGAGAGTCATTTTTGCCCTCTGCCACTCTGTAACTTTGTTGTGCCCAATGTCTGCTGCTTGACCTTGTTCTTATGAACTGCCATCTTTGAAATTTTGAGGATGGAAGCAACCTCATGCTCACTGTATCCCTCTGCCAGTAAAGTCAGAATTGAACCATTCTTTTTCTCACTTAAAACTTTTCTTTTTAACTCTTTTGGCAGGATGAAGAGATATTTTTGTATTCCAATTAAATTTAAGGTACTACTAGTGTAACAGAGTCATATATTCCAATTTTTTTAGAATTTTTTCTATTTAATATATGATGAATGAGTGCCCTCTACTGACGCTACTGCAGACATTACGGGGATTTCCCCACATACGTTACCAGTCTTCAGTAGCCTGTCTTATGGTAAGTTCGTGTACAATGAGCTCCACTTAAATAGTTGAATAAATAGGTTTCATTTGTAGAAATATTACTTTTGCAAAGAGCTATATGCAAGTGGAGAGTTTCATATTTAATGTGAGATGCTCAAAATCATCTTTGTTTTATTTTATCTCTTGTACTTTGGTTTGTTAAAATAACCACTTTGTGCTAATCAGGTAGTCTAGCTAGCATTACCTGATGTAAGCAGTAGTCAATAGTGAATGAATATTTTCTTTCTGTCTTCAGCTACTTGTACCGTAATCCACGGATTCGCTGTGAGATGCTTACGAAGTCTGTTATTATCAGGTACACATGGGTATTCATATGGTAGTTTTATGTTCTGTTATTTTAATGCATACACATACGTTACCAGTCTGCAGTAGCCTGTCTTATGCTACTTGTAATCCACGGATTCACTGTGAGATACTTACAAAGTCTGTTGTTATCAGGTGCACACGGGTATATGAATAAACGGCTGGGAGCCAAAAAGGAGTGATTGATGAGTTTTATTTGCCTACATAACGCACATGAGAGAGAGAGAGTACACAACTGCTACAAATGGTGCCATGACCCTTCTTCTCTACACGTGCCTGCTGCTTCGTTGTGGGAGTTCCGGCATTCCACAATCATCTCGTCAACACTGTGCGTCGCCAATGGACTGACACTTTTAGCAGAGGACAGGTTTGAAAAAGAGAAAAAAGAGAAGAAAAGTTGATTTACACCCTTTAGATTAGATATTATGCAGCTGGTCAATTTGTAACTGCATTTAATACTTATTATTTCATTGTTTACCATGAAAGCTCTTTCTTTTTGCTTGTGAGAAACAAAATGCATATCTGAATTGAGCTTAGTTGATAAAAGGGAGCTTTTTATGTTTTAAATTTTCTTTTGTATTTGTCATTTTGTGAAGTCACTTTCTAGCTATCTTAAGCCATTCTGTGATCTCCTTTTGATTTTTATGCTACCAACACTGTGTATTCACATAGTTACAATTTTGTGATTTGGTTTGTAATGGAGGGGATGGAGAATGGATTGAAATTGGATGGGCCAAACCTATCTGGTGTTGGCAGGGGTCAAAAGTTGTGGCTTAGCCCTTCACAACCAGTCATAGGAGGTCATAATGAGGGGAAGCCTCTTACATCTACCCCTCACCATGCAATGCTTAATGAAACTGAATGTGACGATGCCTATGCTACTGCAGGTGTTCAAGCAGGCAACCTGCCCGCATTTTCTGTGGGTTAGGCTGTGGAGCATGTTTCAATACATGTTCTTAGTGATTTAGTGAAGCAGATAGGCAGCAGCATTGTGGAGAACATTGTCTCATGCCTTAAGTCAGTTACAACTGGTGAGTCAAGTTTGAGCCCTTTGAGCATTACTGACCTCTCTAAGGTTAACCTGACTGTTAGCTACAATAGTTACGAGCCACAGCCCTTCAGAGGGGATAAGACAGATAAGCTCTCACTGTCAGAATGGGAGGAGGCTGTTAATCTGTACCTGACTAGGAGGGATGTGAAGTTGTGTGATCAGGCAGAAGAAGTCATGAGTAAGTTGCAGAGTAGAGCACATGATGTAGTGAGAGTAGAGCTGCTCAGCAAGCCTAGTTTGGACTTACCGTCATGTCCCCAGCCCATTTTTGACATACTTAAGCAACACTTTAGCGAATCTGTGACTTCTTTTATCCCTCTTGCTGACTTTTATAACACCAAGCCCTTCCCCACTGAAAGTGCAGTTGACTACTGGATTCAGCTTAATAAAGCCATCGACACTACTGTTGAGAGACTGAAGAGGCAGGGCAAGACCCTTGATAACCCCCCTACAGAGATGACCATCATGTTCATTACCCACTGCCCCGACCCTGAATTGTCTATGGTCTTCAGCTGCAAGCCACTGGAGGAATGGACTGCCCCTGATATTCAGGTGCGGCTCGATGAGCATCACCAGAAAAAGCGTCTTCAGCAGCGACAGTGAACCTTGCGCCCAGCTGATAACTTGCGCTCTGCGCAGACTGGAGACGTTCTACACAGCCATGTTCAGGCCACCATGAGTCCTGCTGCCCCTACCCCACAACCAACCTCAGCTGGTCGGCCATCATTGAGCGAGGGACATTCGCTTGAACACGTTATCACTCTTCTAGAGCGGTTACTACAGCAGGAGTCCATTCAGCGCCCCAGACAACCAAGATCCAAACAAGGCGTTCGCACCAGGGCTCAAGGACCATGCGCTATTTGTGGCAATGATGATCATGACACTGCATCGTACCGCCGAAGTGAACGCCTTTGCTTTTGCTGTCATGCTGCCAGACATCAGGTGGTGACGTGTACAGCCCCCCGCTCCTGATTTGCCTGCTGCCCAGACGGGTCCATCCACCCGGCAGGGAAACTAGCTGGCCCACACGAGGAGGGGACTAGTGGAGGGCCAGTTGGCATGTCCCCAAGTGAGGTTGCTGATCTTGAGTCTGTTTATTCTGAATTTTGTGCGTCAGCGAGTAATGATCCGACTTTAATATTTCAGAACACACAAAGACTGATTGCAAAAGATAATCTTTTCTACACCAATGTCTTGATCCATGATGCTGTGGAGCTGCATGCCATGTTGGACAGTGGCTCAATGGCCTGCTCCCTTAACTCACGTTTGCTTCCAATGCTGGAAGAGGCCAATGTTGTTTCGCCTGACTCTATCTCTCTGATGTCAACTGTTTTGATTGGTTGTGGAGGGTTGAAGACAAGTCCTGTAGGTGTATGTGAGCTTCAGATGAAGGTCCTTGACTGCCAGTTTTCAGTACCCACACTCATCGTGGATGGCCAGAGTGATGACTAGATTCTGGGAAGCAACATGATAAAACATCTCATTCGCATAATGAAGTCCTCCAAAGATTTCTTGGAACAACTTTCTCCTTCACACCGGGCGCCTGCAGAGGAGGAAGCCATACTGCAGCTGATGGCCACTGTGGAGAAGTGGGGAGGCAGCGAGATCCCTGATAAGGTGGGCACTGTCAAACTGAAATGTGCTGTGACTTTAGAGCCCATGAAGGAACATCTAGTATGGGGATGTCTGCCTAGCCATGCATGTCTCTCTACTGTCAGTATGGTAGTGGTGCAGCCAAGTAAGTCATGAACAGTGCCACTAACAGTCATGGTAGGTCGACTTGTGACACCACTGTGGGGCAATGGATGGGTCCCTGTGAGAATCATTAACCCCTCCCATAAACCTGTGACTCTGAAACGCAACTGCAAGATTGCCGACATATCTCCCTGTGTGGCACTTGAGGACTTTGACAATGACTGTTTGTACGTGACTGACCAGACTGACAATGTAAAATGCAATGTAGCCAATGTTGCGCAACTGACTGATACTGGTAGTGAGAAAAGCTTGATCATTGAATCAGGGTGCTCTGTGCCCAGACAGATGCGATCAGTTCTCCATGATTTAGGACTGCATGACCTTGACATTGACTCAGCTGTCCTGTCTCCATTCTGGAAAGCGAAGCTGCTTGATCTTCTAGCCAAGTACGAGTCCATCTTCTCCCACCATAGCTTGGATTGTGGAAAAGCAAAAGGATTTGTTCACCGTATCCAGCTGAGTGACAGCAGGCCTTTCAGACTGCCTTATCGGCACCTCTCTCCATCCCACTATGATAAGCTTCGCATGGCATTGAATGAGATGGAAGAGCAAGACATCATAAGAAAGTCTATGAGTGAGTATGCATTGCCACTGGTTCTGGTTTGGAAAAAGAATGGCAATCTGCAGCTTTGCACAGATTTTCATTGGCTGAACGCTCGCACCATCAAAGACACACACACCCTGCCTCACCAGGCTGACGCCTTGGCTGCTCTTGGGGGGAATGCATTTTTCTTGACCATGGATTTAACCTCTGGTTTCTATAATGTGGAAGTACATGAGGAGGACAAGAAGTTCACAGTGTTTACATCTCCCTTTGGGCTGTATGAATACAACAGGCTCCCTCAAGGACTGTGCAATAGTCATGCCACATTCATGAGGATGATGATGGCTATTTTTGGAGACCAGAACTTTTTAAGCCTCCTGTGCTATTTAGATGACATCTTAGTCTTTGCCCCTAATGAACATCTGGCTCTTCAGAGACTAGAGATGGTGTTTGAGAGACTGAGGGTGCCCAACCTGAAGTTGGCTCCAAAGAAGTGCCACCTCATGTGGTCATCTGTTAAGTTCCTGGGGCATGTTGTGGACAAGGATGGCATCTCCACTGACCCAGAAAAGGTCAAAGCCATTGTTGACCTCAGTGCGAAGGATCTGATGGATGAGAGCAGCGGCACCCCATTTCCTTCCAAGATAAGATCCTTCCTGGGCATGGTTGGCTTCTACCAACAATTTTTTGAGGGCTACTTTCACATCAGCAAACCGCTATTTGCTTTGACCTCTGGGGTGAAGAGGCCACGATATAGCAAGGGCAAGAGGAAGCTGCCTGTGACCAAGAAACTCACCTCTGCTGACTGGACACCGGAGTGCAATGAAGCATTCAGGAGGCTGAAACAGGCTTTGTCAGACAATGCCACTCTGGCTCATCCAGACTTTAGTAGGCCCTTCTTGCTCTCTGTTGATGCCTCCTCTAATGGCCTTGGCGCTGTGTTATCCTAACACACTGAGGGTGATGACATAGCATGTCCAATTGCATTTGCCAGCAAATCTCTCAGTTACGCCCAGTCCCTCTACCCAGCACACAGGTGAGAGTTCCTGGCACTCAAATGGGCCATTTGTAACAAATTCAGCCATTGGCTCAGAGGCCACACTTTTACTGTATGGACTGACAATAATCCATTGACCTACATTCTTAGTAAACCAAAGCTCAATGCCTGTGAACGGAGATAGGTAGCGAAGCTTGCTCCATTTGATTTTGACATACGGTACATTCCAGGCCCTAAGAATGTGGTTGCAGATACCCTCAGCCATGAACCTTTCGTACAGCCCAGCGTGCTCCATTGCCTCACAAGGGTCCCTTATGGCGCACTTATGGAAGAGGCAAGCATCTTGAACCCCGAACGTGTGCAGGATGCCTTTCATCAGTCCTGTGACCCACAGGCCAGGCTACAGATGCACTATTGCTCAGTGGGGGCCTCTGGATGTGCAGTGACAATGCCTCTGAACCCCTCCATCTCCGAGCAGGCAGTGTTTGCGGTCCTACAATGGTCTCTAGACCAAGAATGTCTGCCTCCCCAAGCCTTGCTCTTGCCTCAGCTTGTGCAGTCCATTCACCCACATGAGCTGTCTGAGGTACGACCTCTACCTAAGGACAAGCTGATGGATCTGCAGCGTGCTGACCCCTCTTTGAGCCGCGTGTTTCAGTATGTGGAGAGACAGAGGCGCCCATCGAGACGAGAGCGTGTGCATGAACCAGTTGATGCTCTAAAGCTCCTCAGGCATTGGGATAAACTCATCATCAAATCAGGCATACTCTACCATGTGTCAAAAGATGCCATTACAAAGAGGAAGACTTTTTAGTACATTGTGCCCTCTATGCTGAAAGAAATGGTCCTCAAAGGTATGCATGATGAAGCTGGCTACCAAGGTCAAAGCAGGACGCTTTACCTGTGTAGACAGAGATTTTACTGGCATAGTATGGAGAGAGATGTGACGGAACATGTGCGGTGCTGTCGTCGCTGTGTGCTTAGTACATCTCCTGAACCAGAAGCCAGAGCGCCACTAGAGAGTATAACAACATCCAGACCACTTGAGTTGGTTTGCATTGATTTTTGGTTGGCTGAAGACTCTTCCAATAAATCCCTGGATTACCGACCACTTTACCAAGTTGGCCCAAGCTTATCTCTGTCCCAACCAGTCAGCTAAGGCTGTTGCACAACAACTCTGGAACAATTATTTTTACATGTATGGCTTTCCTGAATGCATACATTCAGACAAAGGTGCCAGTTTTGAAAGCAGTCTGATTGCAGAAATGCTCCTTGTTCCCGGCGTCCAGAAATCACATACAACTCTCTACCACCCCATGGGCAATGAAGCTGTTGAGAGGTTCAATTGCATGCTTGGGAATATGATTAGGGCCCTCCCTCCCAAAGCCAAGCACAGGTGGCCCCAGCTGTTAAGATCTCTCACCTTCTCCTACAATGCCACAGTGCATGAGACTACGGGGTTTGCTCTGTTTCAACTTATGTTCGGACGAACACCCAGGCTGCCGGTTGACCTCATGTTTCAATCTGCCCTTCAGGATGGTCATGTGGTTGACTTTGATGTTTATGTGCAGCATCTCAGGCATGATTTGGCAGAAGCTATCAAAGTTGCTCAGCTCTCCACCACCAAACAGCAGCAGAGGCAAGCTGACCTTTACAACAAGAGGTTCAAGGGCACAGCTGTGGACATTGGAGACAGAGTTCTTTTAGCTAATAAGGGTAAACGTGGAAAGAGAAAATTAGCCGATCGCTGGGAGAATCATTTGTACACTGTTGTTGAGAAGCATGAGAACACACATGCATTCAAGATCAGGAACTGTGCCACTGGCCAAGAAAAGGTGGTTCACAGGAATTTAATAATGCCTGTTAATTTCCTGCCTATACCAACTCACTCTGATGATGGCAGTTCTTGTGTGAGTAAACTGACCACAGGGGCTACAGACAACTCACTGCTGGAGGAAGATGATGCCGCTGGCTCTGTTGCACTGCCTGATTGTGGACCAAATGACAGGACTGCATCATGGGTCTCTCACCTTCCAACTTCAGTTGAAAGTCACCGGACTGCTTCACTTGACAGAAAAGGCCAGACTGTTTCCTGTGACTTACCTGTTGACCTGGACGAGACACTTGACACACAGGACTGGACTGAATCCTATGACTTGACTGCTGACAGACCTGACCAGACCGTTTCACCTGACTTACCTGTTGGAATAGACTGTTGGCCTGACTAGACAGACATAGAACCTGTCCCTTCTATGCCAGCCGATGACTTGCAGTCCTCAGTTGTAGGTGCTGTAGTTAGATCTAGTGTGCTACCATCCCGACTACACACAGCTAATGATGGGATACTTGGGGTGAGAACTAGATGTGGGAGAGTTGTTAGGTCTGTCGTGAGGCTGATTCAAAACATGCACCGGAAGGTTCTTGCTGGGCTTTAATGTTTTTCATTTTGTCATTCTTTAAACTGTGAAAGTGGCATTTTTCTTATTTTAGGGCGACCACCTCTGTGTGATATACAAACATGTGTGAGACTTTGAGACCCAGGTGGTTTAATTGTGTACTGTATAAATTATGAGATATCTGGAAGTCTAACATGTAGATGGGCATGTTTTTCTATGAATGTTGGAAGGATTTGCAACCTTTTCTCATTCTAATTCCTTGGGAATGGTCATTCACCGGAATGCTTGGTGTCTGTGATCTGAACAGTACAGTGTATTTTTTTTAATTATTATTATTATTATTTTTTACTCTGTGCATTTGTATGTAGTTGTTGGTACCTTTTGTTATTTAGTGTCCTCACAGCACTGATATCCATGTCTTTTAATTTGATCCTAGTTGTTTGAATGGGCAAGTGGAGATCAATAGGGGGGAATGTAACAGAGTCATATATTCCACTTGCCATTATCAGCCATTTGAAAACTTTTTTTTATTTTGTAAGAATTCTTTCTATTTAATATATGATGAATGAGTGCCCTCTACTGACACTACTGCAGACATTACGGGGATTTCCCCACATACGTTACCAGTATATGCAAGTGGAGAGTTTCATATTTAATGTGAGATGCTCAAATATCGTCTTTGTTTTATTTTATCTCTTGTACTATGGCTTGTTAAAATAACCACGTTGTGCTAATCAGGTAGTCTAGCTAGCGTTACCTGATGTAAACAGTAGTCAATAGTGAACGAATATTTTCTTTCTGTCTTCAGCTACTTGTAATCCACGGATTCGCTGTGAGATACTTACGAAGTCTGTTGTTATCAAGTACACATGGGTATTCATATGGTAGTTTTATGTTCTGTTATTTTAATGCATACACATACGTTACCAGTCTGCAGTAGCCTGTCTTATGCTACTTGTAATCCATGGAATCACTATGGCTACGTTCACACTGCAGGCTGAAGTGACTCAAATCCGATCTTTTCGCCCATATGTGACCTGTATCCGATCTTTTATTGACAATATGAACGACACAGATCCGATTTTTTCAAATCCGACCCAGGCCGTTTGGATATGTGGTCCTAATTCCGATTCCTATCCGCTCTTTTCATATGCGACTTCAGTCTGAACCGCCAGGTCGCATTCATCCGACTTACACGTCATCAACAAGCCACAAACGTCACTATTCTGCGCTGAAGTAGGCGGCGGGTCTCTCAAAAAAGTTACAACAACATGGCGCATAATCACGGGCGCAGATAGAGGGTGGGACTCGTCCCACCCAGATTTAAATTCACCTCGCTCGGTCCCCCCCACTTATAGGGAGGAAAAAACGTCTATGCTGTCTTTCTTTGCATAAGGCAGACCTCACGGAAAAATCAAAAGACTAATTACCATTCAGTTTATTGAGGTGCACAGCAGTGTATACATAGTTGCAACAACTCACATAAAACAAAACAAAGACTGATATTCGGTTGGTTGAGCTGCGCAGACTGCACAGGTTGCGAGCTCGAGCTTGGTTGCTATGGTTACTAACAACAAGTTTGACAGGCATATCGGGGTTGGGGTTGGTTTGCTGGCAGCTTTGTCCCCCCCAGTTTTTTGTCCCTCCCAGTTCAAAAAACGTATCTGCGCCCCTGCGCATGACATCAATGTGAGGGACGCTTCGGGCTGTGAAGGTTCTGAATCTTCTCAATGGAAGGACGCAGAGGTTAGGGAGCTGATTTCCATTTGGGGGGATACAGCTATTCAAGCTAGATTGGATGAGTCATACCGCAACCGGGCGGTTTTACTTCCGTAAACACTGGCCATGCTCACTGCGTGTGACGTCGTCGTATCCTGCAATGCGCATGCGGAACACTTTTAGGTCGCTTTTCGTTCATACTGAGGATCACATACAAGTCGCATATATTTGTTAATGTGAACAACCTCACAAAAAAATCGGATTTCACAAAAAAATCGGAATTGAGCATTAAGCCTTGCAGTGTGAACGTAGCGTATGAGATACTTACGAAGTCTCTTGTTATCAGGTGCACACGGGTATATGAATAAACGGCTGGGAGCCAAAAAGGAGTGATTGATGAGTTTTATTTGCCTACACAACGCGCGCGCGAGAGAGAGTACACAACCGCTACACTAGCACTGTTTTTGCCATCCAAACTGGTCCTATTGCAAGAGGATAGTGATGACCACAACAATGTTTTTTATACTTTTCATTGTTAAATAAGATTTGGTTCACGTGATCACCTAATCAGCAACTCATTAAGTAAAATGAGGTGCTTGTGTTGGAATTCCAGCACAAACACTGGAATGAAATGGCTGCCCCACATAGAGATGCTGATTTAAGAAAAAATTTAAGTGGTCTCATAATTTTTTTCCAGAGTTGTGTGTGTGTGTACATTTACCAGTATATGTCTTCTCCCTTCCAAGATGTTGTGTTGTTTTAATGTTCCATGCTCTACCATCCCCTCTTTACGTCCTTACCCACTTCATATCCAAGTGTAGTTGGAAAATATATTAGAAAAGGTAAAGGGACAGACAGAATTAGATAGATAGATAGATAGATAGATAGATAGATAGATAGATAGATAGATAGATAGATAGATAGATAAGAAAATGTATTTTTATAATAACCAAGTCAGAGTCCAATCTGAACCAATTTTAGATGCTGAACTGAAAACGCCCTGCTGCAGAAAGTAATGGTCCAAAATTCCTCCACACTGTGCAAGTCTGCACAAAACACTTGGAGGTTGTTACTGCTAGTAAAGGATTTACTAGTTCTACTAAAAAAGGGTTCTGATCATTTTCTCAAACTTCAATTAAGAGCTTTTG
Organism: Neoarius graeffei; assembly: GCF_027579695.1. Lineage (NCBI taxonomy): Eukaryota > Metazoa > Chordata > Actinopteri > Siluriformes > Ariidae > Neoarius > Neoarius graeffei. Next base: position 90,755,007 of record NC_083576.1, read on the forward strand.
TGTTATTAGTTTAGCCAGCATGAGTGTATTATTTTGACTTGATCTTGAATGAAGATCCATCCATCCATTATCCATGACTGCTTATCCTGTGCAGGATCGTGAGTAAGCTGGAGCCTGTCCCAGCTGACTATGGGTGAGAGGCGGGGTACACCCTGGGCAAGTCACCAGATCATTGCAGAGCTGACACATAGAGACAAACAACCATTCATGCTCACATTCACACCTAAGGTCAATTTAGAGACACCAATTATCCTAACCTGCATGTTTTTGGACTGTGGGGCAAACCGGAGCACCCAGAGGAAACCCACACAGACACAGGGAGAACATGCAAACTCCACACAGAAAGGCCCTTGTCAGTCACTGGCTCAAACCCAGAACCTTCTTGTTGTAAGGCAACAATGCTAACCATTACACCACTGTGCCGCCCTGAATAAAGATCTGATCACATTTTATCATTAATCAATACAGAATTCCAGGTGATTCTGAAGGTCAGAATATTTTTGCAAATGTATGTTCCTCTTGTTTATTTCATAGTGTCAGCTTACCTAGTAGAGTGAACAGTGAACTACGCTACATGGGTAACATTGTTTGGACATTTATTTTAATTTATGCTCCAGTGACATATTAAGGATTCATATCTTTCTGACTTCATTGCATCAGTTTGGGGAAGGCCTTTTCCTGTTTCAGCATACTCCTTCCTGCAGAAACCAAGATCCATTTGAATTTGGTGTGGAAGAATTTTACTGGACAGTGTGACGGCGGACCAACCAGCGCACCACTCCTCACACAACTGCTCCCGTGTTGCTGAAGAAACAGTCAGCCCCCACCTGCAAACACGCCCTCGGCCATTTTCGGCTCTCCACTGCCTGCCCAGACTGCACATATCTCACCACTCACTATCACTGCACTTCCCCGTCCTTTCGATTTCATTAAAAATTCCTCACTTGGTTGTACTGAGACCTGGGTTGTGTGACTGTGTTCTCCCCATCTCATAGCGTGAGTCCATAACAGAGATATTTTCAGGCTGAATGTTTACAAGCAGTTTAATAATCCATTAATAATCCAAGTGACAGCTCGATCAGAAGAGAAAACGTCCATGTCTCTACCTTCATAGGAATAAAGCAAACCAGTCAAGGCCATGTCTATCTGACTGAATGAAGTGGGTTAATGTCCTTTTACTAAGGAGTTCAGTAAAAGAATTGCAGACTTGGAAACATTTATGTCAGATTACTTCCACTATGAGAATCTGTGTGTACATTCTGTGTGCGCGCATGTGTTTGAGTCACAATGCATTTCACAAACCACAGTTCACGTTCAGTTAACGTGCTACGTCTGAGACACGGGAAACCAGCCAACCACAGCTGCTCATGCTGAATCACAGGGCAGCAAATCACACTGATGAAATATTCACAAGTTTATTTTTAGACATTTTCTCACATTAATGTTTTTTGTTAATAAATCACTCAGTTCACTCAGTGGTGTGTTATAACTTTATTTGAATCTGCATCACATTAAGCATCAGTAACATCCATAAGCATCATAATAAATGGTGTGTGTTGCATCTCAGTTGCAGCATTAAGATGCTTTAAGCTTTTAATTCCATGGTGACTTCATGAACACACAGTCTGGGGAACTTAGGAGTAGTAACACTGAAACACACACATCAACACAATCATTTAGAAATGGATTTACTTTCACTTTTTTAAAATTAAAATAATGGAATAAAACAGTAATCCATGTGTAACTGTCAGATACTCACATGAAGCCTTTCTGTGGACACTGTGAGTCTGTCTTTTTAACCTCCAGGATGTATTGGGGAGGAATTTTGCCAGTGAAAAACTCAAAGCAGCATTCTGTAGGTGCAACAGCTTTAGCTGAGCAAAAGAGAGATGAGGTGTTTTTTGTCAAACAGAAAATATTAATAAAATAAATGTACAAAAAGTCATACAAAATTATTCCTTCAGTTCTTCAGTTACCGTAATGAAACATTACTACTACTACTACTACTACTACTATTAAAAATAATAATAATAATAATAATAATAATAATGCATGAAAGTCAGATCTTATAATAATAAATAAATTGCATCCTTCATGTAATAATTTTATATTTCATGAATATAAATATTTTATGATTAATTAGTCATTATATCATTCAAATTTTAATCATAATTTTAACAGTAAATACTTGCAATATATAACTATTCTTTTAGTACAGAAGGTGAACTTCACATGTGAGTTATACTATAAATTGTAATATTTGTACCCCCATTCCTTTCAACAATGGCAGGAAAACCTCACTGCTGAGCTGAGAATGGTGAATCATCTACCACTGAAAATTATATCATTTCAGTGGTGACCTTTTCCATTGCTGAACAATATACAGGGTGTCAATACTTTATGCAGATCAAGTAATGAGATATGTTATTCATTTTGAACCTATAATATGACATAAATGGGTGATTAAACACCCAATGAACATCGATCTGTTCGTTAAACTCACGCTGAGCATCTGAGTAGAGCGCCATGATCAGGACAAAGCCCAGGACCAAAAACACACGATTCATCTTCATGTTCTCAGCAGGTGTGTGAAGATCTGATTCCTTCTCTCTCTCAGACCTAATTTGATTACATCTGGCTTGTTTTATACAAATTTTTACCTAAAGGCAGAGTCTTTTTCCCCGCCCCTTGTACATCGACACGCAGCTCCTTTTCTCACCACATCCTCCACCCAGCCTAAATAAACAACTACTGAGGATCTATCATCAAGATTTATCTTGAAGATAGTAACTTCTCCATCGATTATCATGTAAACAACACGCTGTGATGTACAGCCTATGGTTGAGTGGAAAAGTTCATGAAATCAACACTGAACATCAGTTAGCATTTAAAACATTCTCTTAGTATCACCACCAACAAAAATGAGAATGTGTGTGTGTGTGTGTGTGTGTGTGTGTGTGTGTGTGTTGACAGCAAGCATAATTGATGAATGTGATTTATGTGTGCTTCTGTTATATTTACCTCAAATCACATTATCATTTTGTCAATGAATCTTCATTCATTAACCCATAATAAAACCAGAAGTGGACAAAGTACCCAACTTCATTACTTAAGTCAAAGTTCAGATCCCACTGGTCAAATGTTACGCCGATACAAGTGAAAGTTGGACAGTCAAATTTTTCCTTCAGGTAAAATACTGAAGTACTTGCTTTTAAAAATACTAAAGTATTAAAAGTACATTTTCTGTCAATGCATTGTTGTATTATTGCCACAGCGCTTACAAAACCTAATGCCTCTGAAGCAACTGACTGGATTTACTGATGATCTTATAGAACCTGTAGAATAAACACATGGTAGAATGTTACAAGCCGGATTTCAAAAAAGTTGGGACAAAGTACAAATTGTAAATAAAAACAAAATGCAATAATTTACAAATCTCAAAAACTGATATTGTATTCACAATAGAACATAGACAACATATCAAATGTCGAAAGTGAGACATTTTGAAATTTCATGCCAAATATTGGCTCATTTGAAATTTCATGACAGCAACACATCTCAAAAAAGTTGGGACAGGGGCAATAAGAGGCTGGAAAAGTTAAAGGTACAAAAAAGGAACAGCTGGAGGACCAAATTGCAACTCATTAGGTCAATTGGCAATAGGTCATTAACATGACTGGGTATAAAAAGAGCATCTTGGAGTGGCAGCGGCTCTCAGAAGTAAAGATGGGAAGAGGATCACCAATCCCCCTAATTCTGCGCCGACAAATAGTGGAGTAATATCAGAAAGGAGTTCGACAGTGTAAAATCGCAAAGCCTTTGAACATATCATCATCTACAGTGCATAATATCATCAAAAGATTCAGAGAATCTGGAAGAATCTCTGTGCGTAAGGGTCAAGGCCGGAAAACCATACTGGGTGCCCGTGATCTTCGGGCCCTTAGACGGCACTGCATCACATACAGGCATGCTTCTGTATTGGAAATCACAAAATGGGCTCAGGAATATTTCCAGAGAACATTATCTTTGAACACAATTTACCGTGCCATCCGCCGTTGCCAGCTAAAACTCTATAGTTCAAAGAAGAAGCCGTATCTAAACATGATCCAGAAGTGCAGACGTCTTCTCTGGGCCAAGGCTCATTTAAAATGGACTGTGGCAAAGTGGAAAACTGTTCTGTGGTCAGGCGAATCAAAGTTTGAAGTTCTTTATGGAAATCAGGGACGCCATGTCATTCAGACTAAAGAGGAGAAGGACGACCCAAGTTGTTATCAGCGCTCAGTTCAGAAGCCTGCATCCCTGATGGTACGGGGTTGCATTAGTGCGTGTGGCATGGGCAGCTTACACATCTGGAAAGACACCATCAATGCTGAAAGGTATATCCAGGTTCTAGAGCAACATATGCTCCCATCCAGATGATGTCTCTTTCAGGGAAGACCTTGCGTTTTCCAACATGACAATGCCAAACCAGCGGCATGGTGGTGTAGTGGTTAGTGCTGTTGCCTCACAGCAAGAAGGTCCGGGTTCGAGCCCCGTGGCTGGCGAGGGCCTTTCCGTGCGGAGTTTGCATGTTCTCCCTCTGTCCGCGTGGGTTTCCTCCGGGTGCTCCGGTTTCCCCCACAGTCCAAAGACATGCAGGTTAGGTTAACTGGTGACTCTAAATTGACCGTAGGTGTGAATGTGAGTGTGAATGGTTGTCTGTGTCTATGTGTCAGCCCTGTGATGACCTGGCGACTTGTCCAGGGTGTACCCCGCCTTTCGCCCGTAGTCAGCTGGGATAGGCTCCAGCTTGCCTGCGACCCTGTAGAACAGGATAAAGTGGCTAGAGATAATGAGATGAGACAATGCCAAACCACATACTACATCAATTAGAGCATCATGGCTGCGTAGAAGAAGGGTCCGGGTACTGAACTGGCCAGCCTGCAGTCCAGATCTTTCACCCATAGAAAACATTTGGCGCATCATAAAACGGAAGATACGACAAAAAAGAACTAAGACGTTTGAGCAACTAGAATCCTACATTAGACAAGAATGGGTTAACATTCCTATCCCTAAACTTGAGCAACTTGTCTCCTCAGTCCCCAGACGTTTACAGACTGTTGTAAAGAGAAAAGGGGATGTCTCACAGTGGGAAACATGGCCTTTTCCCAACTTTTTTGAGATGTGTTGCTGTCATGAAATTTAAAATCACCTAATTTTTCTCTTTAAATGATACATTTTCTCAGTTTAAACATTTGATATGTCATCTATGTTCTATTCTGAATAAAATATGGAATTTTGAAACTTCCACATCATTGCACTCCGTTTTTATTTACAATTTGTACTTTGTCCCAACTTTTTTGGAATCAGGGTTGTACAATATGAAACACAACTGAACTGAAAAAGAGCCATTGTCACTTTTTTTTTAATTGTAACCCTCCTCTCCACCCCCACAAAGCCGCATGGTAGTGTTCTGACCCGGCTCTGGCAGTGTGTGCATACATGTATGTGTATGTTAATCAGGAAGACAGTGGAACAGCTGTAAATGCAGCTTTCTCAGAAAATAAAAATGACAGTTCAACCTGCTTAAAACCCAGGTCCACACCTTTAGCTTAATAAACCCAGGTCCACACCTTTAACTTAATAAACCCAGGTCCACACCTTTAGCTTAATAAACCCAGGTCCACACCTTTAACTTAATAACTGCCCAATAGCAACACTACTTTAAGCAAGACAAAAAAAATGCAAAATCATCATCTGACATCAAAACAAAAAAAAATCCAACAATTTGTTGTGAGTGACTAGTCCGAGGGTAAGTCAAAAAGTTCTAAGACAGATGTTATAATTTCAAAAGGTGTAAAAGACATCCCCCAGACATGGGCACCCCAGGACACCCCCCCCCCCCTTTGTCGGACCAAACATTTTTTCAATAGCTGCATTAGAAAAGCACCCACTGTAATTTTTCTAACATTTTTTTTAAACTAGATTGTCACCTCAGCCTCATTAGGGTTTCTATAACCTTGCATGGACTTCCTGTGGTTTGGGCACGAAAACCCAGTTTGTCAGCGTGTGTGCGGGAGAGGCTGATGTAAGTGCAGATATGTTAAATAATACACAGTGCGATATGAGCATAAAGTGTGTGAAACGCACACAACAGGCAAACAGTCCAAAACAGCAGGCAAAGTCGTAATCGAGGAAACAGGCAGGAGGTCAATCGAGGCACGGACAGAATATCAGAGGCAAAACTATACAAGATCAAGGGATGAGAAACAGGAGTCGAAAAACCAGGAGGTCAGCAAGAACAGGGACAGGAAACAAGGCTCTGTAAGGCACACTAGACGTGGCGTAATACTTCGCATCGTCCTTGCATGGGTGCAGTCCTTAAATAGCCCAAACATAGTTCATTGATTAAAGACAGGTGTTTTTGGTTAACGGCGCACGTGCCGGAGCTCGTCAGGTGTGCGCGCAGCCCGAGGCACACCTTCAGGTGCAGAAGCCAAGGCACGCAGGACTGAAACAGTTCTGTGCAAGCGCAACATGATCGCACTAGAAAGCATGGTCAAGCTGCCAGTGTAGCTGCAGTCTTTTTAGTTGCGAATTATGAGCATTTCCTCTTGTGTTAATCATTTGTCATGTCAAAACAAGCAAAACTTTCCTTCTTTTGATGTGAAGAGAGGTAAGCAATTTATTATATATTTTTTCCATCAAAGTTGCATTTTGTGGCTTCGAAGCTAAGTTTTAGTGCCTTTTCTAGAACACATCATCAAGAAAACGTGGAAGAAACAGCAATCATGGAAGAGCCGGTTTCTTAGCTACCTAAAACTAGCAATGGTAATTATTTTTTGTTACATAATGTATTCAGGCTGCCAGTCAGTGTGTGACTCCCCCCTTTTAAAAATCCTAGCTACGCCCCTGCCAGAATTCTACAAAGAAGGAATTCTTGGACGGAAACACCGCTTGCAGAAGTGTTTAGACTTAAATGGAGGATAGGTAGAGAAATAGCTTTGTTATTTTCAAAATAAAGATTTTTTTTTTCAATTTGTCTTAGAACTTTTTGACTTACCCTAATACAATACTGTCCATCTTGCAGGTCTCGTGTGTGTGTGTGCATGTGTGTGCATGCACGCACATGTATGTATTCATGCACATATGAATTTGCCTGTGGAATTATGGGGGGGGGGGGGGCACAGTGGTGTAGTGGTTAGAACTGTTGCCTCACAGCAAGAAGGTTCTGGGTTTGAACCCAGCAGCTAATGGGGGCCTTTCTGTGTGGAGTTTGCATGTTCTCCCCGTGTCTGCATGGGTTTCCTCTGGGTGCTCCAGTTTCCCCCACAGTTCAAAGACATGCAGGTTAAGTTAACATGGGCTGGCCTTAGGCTGAGGTGCCCTTGAGCAAGGCACCTGACCCCCAACTACTCCCTGGGCACTGTAGCATGGCTGCTCATTTCTCTGAGTATGTGTATGTGCTCATTGTTCACTTGTGTGTGTGCATGCGCGTGTTCAATGCTTCAGATGGGTTAAATGAACAGGATGAATTTCACTGTGCTTGAGTGTACATGTAACAAATGAAGGCTTCTCCTTCATATATATATATATATATATATATATATATATATAAAATGTGTGTGGGGGGGGTCTGTCTCAGAAACTGGTCTCTCATTTGGGACATTATGGTCAAAAAAATAAATTTTCTAATTTTACTTTTTTTGCATTTACTTAACACTCAATGTTTCTTTTGTCATGTTTAATAAGAATAAAGATAGCATCTTGCTTTATCTGGCCTCCACAATGGAAAATTTTAACGATGTTCTGAAGTTCACTCACGTAACATGGAAACGTGTATGCATTTAAAAACCCTCTTTAATAACCAAGGAATATCTTTTTCTGAACATATATTTGTTTCTTTAAATGCAATTATTGGACAGAAAAACAAAAACATATTTGTTATTATTTTTAAATTTTTCTCCTTAGTTTCGAATGTTCATCAGTTATCATACATTTTATTAAACTTTACTCTGTTGTGCGTGCAGGATGTCATGTAGATACACCCCTTATTTTGTACTCAGTTATCAATTAGCAATAATAATATCAATTATCAATTAATAATAGTAATACACAGACAAACGTTTGAAACTGTCACACAATATCCCATTGATTTATTCAATTATATGCTTTTTCATCACTAACGTAACATGGAAACACGTTTTTTTTCTTTACTAGTTTCTTTTTACAGTGAAGATATCATTACTTATATCACATCTGAACAAGTTGCGGATTTACACACGGCATTAAAATGTAATCATTCTCACAACTTAAAGTTAAATTATATTTTGATTACAATTCAAATGTTCTTGTAAAATTGATTTACATATAAACTACATCATGAAGAATTAAAGCCCCTCCTTCACAGATGAGTGAAAATATTGAATAAATTTCCTCTTTTTGATTGCTTGGTTTAAAATGCCAAGTTATGATGACTGAATTGATTATTCACTTAAATATGAATAATATGATACATTTTAGGTATTTGATCTGGCAAAATAGGACTGTTGCATCTGACCAGGTGGGTGGAGCACAGAAGCATGGCAGGCTAGAACTGAGTTCACAAAAACTTTTTATTCTCAGCTTTTCAGCTTTCCACACTCTCCCAGCCACACACGCATGCACACAAGTGTTCTGGTTGGGGAGAGAGCTCCCTTTCTCTGCTCTCTCTCTCTCCTTTTAAAGGGTGCTGTCACTGGGGAAGACACACAAACACAGGTTAATTCCCATCAGGTGCAATGATTCCACCACTTACCTTCCCTGACTCTGCCCTCAATTCACAGACTGACGCTTTGCCACGCCCCCGCTGCCACATACCCCCATCGCCCGACTCAGGCCAGGGAGCCATCCGGCCTGTAGCCGACTTCCCCCCCCCCCCCCCCGATGGGAGAGGAAATCCGCCATGACCATCTGCGCCCCCGGTCTGTGGACCACCTCGAACTTAAATGGCTGGAGTGCCAGATACCAATGGGTAATCCGTGTGCTGGCATCCTTCATGCGGTGGAGCCACTGCAGGTGCGCGTGGTCCGAACAGAGGGTGAAAGGGCGCCCCAGCAGGTAGTAGCAGAGGGTGAGGACTGCCCAATTGATGGCGAGGCACTCCTTTTCAATTGTGCTGTACCTGCCCTCGCTCACCGACAGCTTCCAGCTGATGTACAGCACTGGACAGTCCTCCCCCTCCACCTCCTGGGACAGAACAGCCCCCAGCCCTCTGTCCAATGCGTCCGTCTGCAAAATAAAGGGGAGAGAAAAGTCAGGGGAGTGTACCAGTGGCCCCCCACACAGTGCAGCCTTTACCTCTGAGAAAGCGCGCTGGCATTGCTCCATCCACTGGACCGGAACTGGTGCGCCCTTTTTAGTGAGATCGGTCAGTGGGCTGGTGACGTCCGAATAATTAGGTATAAATCTATGATAGTAGCCAGCCAGCCCCAGGAACTGTCTCACCCCCTTTTTGGTCTTGGGCCTCGGGCAGGCCGCAATTGCTGCTGTCTTATTAATTTGGGGATGCACCTGCCCATTGACCAAGTGGAAACCCAGATACCATACTTCCACCCGCCCAATCACACACTTCTTCGGGTTGGCTGTGAGACCCGCTTGCCACAGTGACCTAAGGACGGCCCTTAGGTGTTCCAGGCGCCATGGCCAGTCATTACTGTAAATAATAATGTCGTCTAAGTAGGCGGCCATGTAGGTGGTGTGGGGGCAGAGGACCCTATCCATGAGCCGCTGGAACATAGCGGGCGCCCCAAACAGCCCAAAAGGAAGTGTGAGGAACTGGTGTAAGACAAACGGTGTGGAAAAGGCCGTTTTCTCTTGGGATAGCGGAGTCAAGGGGATCTGCTAATATCCCTTTGTCAAATCCAGTGTCGAATAAAAACGAGCCATGCCCAGTCGATCGAGCAACTCATCAATACGAGGCATTGGGTACGCGTCAAATTTAGACACCGCGTTGACTTTTCTATAGTCCACAAAGAACCAGACCGACCCGTTGGCTTTGGGAACCAAGCCCATCAGGCTGCTCCAGTCACTGTGGTACTCCCCGACGATGCCCATTTTGAGCATGGCCTCGAGTTCTTCCCGAACCACCTTTTTTTTTGTGTTCGGGCAGTCTGTAAGGGTGGCTGCGCACTACTACCCCTGGGGGCATCTCAATGTGGTGTCCTATGAGGTGGGTGTGGACTGGCAGCGGCAAGGACACATCAAAAAATTCTGTTTGCAACTGGGCGACCTCCATGAGCTGGGTCGGGGAGAGGTGGTCTCCACAGGGGACCGGAGCAGTGAGTGATGTCAATTTTCCTTTTGAACCTCCGTCCCCAGCTCCGCCTTCTCCGGAACCACCAACACCAATGCCACGGGGACCTCCTCATTCCAAAGTTTTAGTAGATTGAGGTGGTATATCTGTAACGCCCCACCCCTGTCCGTTCGCCTCATAGTCGATGGCCCTGACTCGCCATGTGACCTCAAAGGGTCCTTGCCACCTGGCAATCAATTTGGAGCTCGACGTGGGCAACAACATGAGTACTTTATCTCCCGGTGTGAATTCCCTAAGGCGCGTGCCCCTGGCGTACAGACAGACTTGACGTTTTTGGGCCTGCCACAAATTCTCCTGGGTTAGGTGCGTGAGAGTGTGAAGTTTGGCATGCAGGTCGATAACATATTGAATTTCGTTTTTACTGGTCGAAGGTCCCTCCTCCCAATTTTCCTATAGCACATCCAGAATGCCACGCGGCTTATGCCCGTATAATAATTCGAATGGGGAGAACCCTGTGGAGGCTTGTGGGACCTTTCGCACTGCGAATAACAGGGGCTCGAGCCATTTATCCCAATTGTGTGCGTCTTCGCATACAAATTTTCTAATTATGTTTTTAAGGGTGCGATTAAACCGTTTGACTAAGCCATCCATTTGTGGGTGATAAACGCTGGTGCGGATAGGCTTAATTCCCAGTAACCCATACAGTTCACGCAGTGTGCGTGACATAAACATAGTGCCTTGATCAGTCAGAATCTCTTTGGGGATTCTGACTTGGGAGATGATGCGGAAGAGCACTTCTGAAATACTGCGTGCTGAGATATTGTGAAGAGGCACTGCTTCCAGATATCACGTTGCATAGTCCACCAGAACTAAAATAAAGCGATATCCTCGTGTTGACCGATCTAATGGCCCGACAAGATCCATCCCAATTCTTTCAAATGGGGTCTTGATTAATGGCAGAGGGCGCAAAGGCACTTTTGGAATGGCTGCGGGATTTACTAACTGGCATTTGCGGCACACTGTACACCACCTACGGACATCGCCACGAATCCCTGGCCAGTAGAACCAGGCCATTATTTGGGCTAGTGTCTTATCCTGCCCCAAGTGTCCGGCCATAGGATTAAAGTGAGCCACTGGGAATATAAATTCCCGGTGGCTCTTTGGGATTAAAAGCTGTGTTATTTGTTCCTTAGTCTGAGTGTCCTGCGTCACTCGGTATAATCTATCCTTAATAACGGAAAAATAAGGGAAGGATGGGGTGGCGTTTGGCTGGAGAGTTTGGCCATCGATTACTCTCACTTGGTCAAACGCATGTCGCAGAGTCTCGTCTTACGACTGCTCTAATGGGAAATCCATGAGGGAATCCCTGAGAGAGGGAGGAGGAGCATGCTGCTCCTCACTCTGACGTGGAGATGATGTAGACGGCTCTGTGACAGCTGCTCCCGCCAATGCCACACCGGGACCTCCCCCCGCTGAACTATGGCAGGCCCCACTCTTCACTAAATGAGTCATTAATTCCCGAAATCCTGGCCAATCAGTCCCCAAAATTATTGAGTGGGTAAAGCAAGGATTAACTGCCACCTTTACTCTAAATTTTTCCCCTCAAAATAGAATGTGGACCAACACTAAAGGGTAGTTGTGAACATCCCCATGCACACACAACACCTTCACCAATTGTGCTTTTCCCAATGCCTCATCTTGTATCAGGCTTTGGTGGATTGAGGTCTGATTACAGCCGGAGTCCACCAAAGCCTGATACATATCCCCTTGGATACTCACCGGTATACAATACACTCCGGCCCGATTAAAGGCGGTCCCTGGCACGTCGGGGATCTGGGCCACTGCACCCAATTCCATCTCCGAGCACTGATGCTGGAGGTGCCCCGGTTCCCTGCAGCGCCAGCATACCGGCCCAGGCTCTCCCTCTGCACTGGTGTTCCGGAGATCACTTACCTGAGGGGGGGAAGACACAGACAAGGAAGTAGGAAACAGTAGGGCACCCGCAGGTGCAGTGGGCCAGGTGGGGTGGAGCCGGCCCCCACCTCTGCGGTGGGGGAATGGGGTGAGGACAAGGAACAGAGGGAGAGGGAGAGAGAGAAGAGAGGGGAGAGGGGGAGACACGCTGTTCTGCCATCGGAATGGCTGCCATATGGTCCTCCGCCAGCTCGATGGCCTGATCCAGTGATGCTGGGTGATGGCACTGGACCCATGCCACTGTTCCTTCCGGAAGTCGGGCGATGAATTGTTCCAGTGCCACCAGATCAATGATTCCCTCGGCGTTGCGGTTGTCGGCCCTCAGCCACCGCCGGCAGGCATCCCGGAGTTGCTGGCCAAACGCGAATGGCCAGCCGACCTCCTCCTGGCGCAGCATGCGGAAGCGCTGCCGTTGTTGTTCCGGGGTGCAACCCACGCATTGGAGGATGGCCCTGCGGAGGTCCACGTAGACCAGCCAGCTGTCAGCGGGGAGCTGTAGTGCGTCCAGCTGTGCCACACCCTTTAGCAGGGGGAGGAGGCGTGCCGTGTGCTGTTCCACTGGCCAACCCCACGCCTCTGCTGCCTGCTCATAAAGAGCAAAGCAGGCTTCAGGGTCATCATGCGGACCCATCTTCGTTCTGGTGAGGTGGGGAGGGTCCGCGGCGGTGGTGGACCCCGCCGACGTGAGCAGGTGCCGGAATGCCTGGCAATCTTCCTGTTGCACCAGCACCAGGGCTTCGAACCGTTGTTCCTGCTCCTTCCGGAGGGCGATGAGCACCTGGTGCTGGCTCTGTTGGGCCGTGACGAGGGCATGGACCAGGTCCTTGAAGGGGGAGGACTCCATGTGGCCATTCCCTTCTACACTCGTTTCCAGGTTTTGGCACCACTGTTGCATCTGACCAGGTGGGTGGAGCACAGAAGCACGGCAGGCTAGAACTGAGTTCACAAAAACGTTTTATTCTTAGCTTTTCAGCTTTCCACACTCTCCCAGCCACACATGCATGCACACAAATGTTCTGGTTGGGGAGAGACCTCCCTTTCTCTGCTCTCTCTCTCCTTTTAAAGGGCGCAATCACTGGGGAAGACACACAAACACAGGTTAATTCCCATCAGGTGCAATGATTCCACCACTTACCTTCCCTGACTCTGCCCTCCATTCACAGACCGACACTTGGCCACGCTCCCAGTGCCACAAGGACTGTTTGCAAAATGACAGTGAAATATAAGCAATATCAGTGATACTGTTAAAAATTACCCTTTCAATAATGCATACCGTCAAAACGATCCATTTTGTCATCCTGATCAATTACATACAAAGAACTACTGAGATATAGAATAAATATCTGTGATTTTTCCTTGATATGAAATTTCAATCAATTTCACCTATAATCTCTGAAAGAGGGGCTTTAAATACAAAGAGGCACAGACAGCTGACCACTTCTGTTTTACGAACGTAAGATAAAATCGTTAATTCCACAGTTGCTCACAATTAATATCAATTCTTCTCAGCTAACTGTGTAATTATTATCATTTATGTGAGGAACTGAAACAGTTAGCAACACATTTTAAAAAATTATTCTCATTCACTCTTTATGGTTACAAGTTCACTCTCATAATAAGGAAGCACAATCTCAGACAGCTGACCACTTCATTACGAACGTGAGATAAAATCATTAATTCCGTTATTTCTCACAAATCACTTCAACTTTTCTCAGCTCTGTCCCTTATTATTATCGCTTCTGAAAGGAAAGGAAATGGTCGGCTACCTTATTGTAATAATTCTTGTTCCCATTTTATGGTTTAAAAGTTCATGATCATGATAAACAATTCCATGTAGCCATTTCCATATTACGAAAATGTGACCCCTCACCGAATCCAGGGATGCATGTCGGCCAAAACGAATCCGAGATAATCGCAAAAGAAGCATTTTTTTTTCGAAATTTGTGATTTTCGTTTTTTTCCATCATGTGCAAGTTGAGACCTTGAAGAATGCAATCAGTATTTCAGATTGTTTTGTTGGAAAAGCATACATTTTTTGTTGCAAATTGTCTGGTTTTTGTCAGGACTGTAGCCTGCTGGGGGGTGTGGGTAAATTACCATATGGGCCATTCACATGATGATTTAAGTCTTTTGTTTTGGTTTTTTTCGCGAATCAGCTGTATGATACGAGCTGAGCTCGTGGCTACTTAAGCTGCATACAGGCATGTAATTTCACTATTGAATGAGCAAGCTAAACAGAGCGCAGAGGAGCTGAAACACCGCGAAGCAAACAGACACATGGTATTTACATCGGAGATAACCATTTCTAGCAAAAAAACCCAACCAAAAGGAAGTGTTCTAGGACTACATTATTCCATCGGAGGCATTGGTGTGTGCAAGGCGACGTTTCTCTTTCTGATGGGGTAAATTTATTAATCTAAGGCTGTGTGGTTATTTTTGCATGTAACGGAGAGTGTTGTGGTTTGGTTAAGCCTAGGTCACAACCGGACGTACGATTTTTTGGCCGTGCGATTTTTGCCGTTTCCCGAAATCGCTGCGGTTTTTCTTGTTCATGGAGAAAGACACGCGTTGGCCGTAAGTTTGTCTTGCAACCTGAAAAAAACGTAAGCTCCCGTAGGGTTTGTTTGACATGACAAAGAACCTCTGCGGCCAGTCTACGGCTCGAAAATCAGCACGTTTCACACGCGTCCTCCGTGCATTTCTTGCGTTTTTTGCATGTAGACCGGCCGTAGGAGCACATACAGCCGGTTGTGACCGAGGCTTTATATGAAACTAGCGTTGTGTTAGTTGTGTCATCATCGTGCTATCTTTCTTACGGTGTGAGTAATTTTTCAACCACAAAATGTTAAAGTATACTTTAGGACTTATTTTTGCACTTCATAATTGTTTTGGGCATACTTTGCATGGAAGGAAAATTGATGTGGTGATCTTTGTTTACATGAAAGTAGCATCGTGCTAGCTAGTAGGGGGTAGGGCTTTCCTTAATGTCATGCAGATGAGCACCATTATGTGCCCGCCCTACACCCAGAGTAGCTGAGATGGAAAACTTTGAGGGCGATTTTCTCCCTTTTCTGTTTTAAGAGGTATACACTTTCAAAAGGCCGCACATTCTTCAAATATTGTCAGATCTCCACATGGAAGGCATCATTGGAAAGCTTAGAAACTGTACTTTCTGAATCTGTCAATAACTCAAAATGCCCCCGGGCCGACATGTGTCCCTGGACTCCGTTATCTGACACAAATGTGAAAATTTTTAAATTCTCTAATTCCTCATAAATAATATAAATTCTTCACAGCTAGGCCCGATGGTCATCAAATATTAATGTCAAATAAAGTTATTCAATATGAAATGCCTAGAACTAAGCTGATAATGTGGCCCATTATGACAAAATGTTCAAATCCATCATTGTGGCAAAATGACTGGCCGTAGATTCTATCAAATGTTCGATCTAAATTGACCATGGTTGCAAAATATTGGCCACAAATACGCAAACACTACGAAATATGAAAGTAAGATGAAAAAGAAACATTCTATTGCCTTATACTGCAAGACTAAAACAAAATAAAACTGTCAAAACTCACCTTTTCAGTGATAATGTCCGAACAGATCACCCGCGTAACAGAGAGACCGCAAATGGAAGCACGATCAACTTCTAATTGTTGGAGTGGAAAATTCCATTCTACACATGCAAATTGTTAATGTGTGTCCTTCCCCACACACAAATAACACGCTACGGTAAAAAATAGACCACAACTCATTTTATAGCTCAGAAATTCATACAAGACCAGCTACCATCGTAACATATTCTGTAAGAAACATATTCTATACCGAACTTTCAGCTTTCATTTTAAAAAACAAAATCACAGATTTATAACTAAATGTTTATATGGCGTAGTGATTTTAAGTTCCTACTTTTAGTGAGGTAGTGACCTCGACCCTGAGGCTTTCCATTTAGATCAAAACACACGATCGTATTGGTTTTGGGTTTGCGGAAAATGGAGTTACAATGATGATCAAATATTATGCATGATGTTTTATTACGGTTATGATTATTCTGTGAGTGCACCAATCCTTAGGTGTTTAAAGTTACAACTTAAAATACGATTAGTGATAACTGTAGACTTTTCAGTGGACTGCAACCTTTTTAAGGGAATGCGATGTAGTCAGCCATTTATCATGTCCCAAATCAAGCCACCATTTTTCCACAAATTTTCAGAATTTTTGCCAAATTCTGAATAGAGTATTCACATCAAACATTTAGTTTTATCTGTATTATTTCTTTCATCAATTTATTTCAAATTAAAACCAACATCACCATTCAAAACCATATAGTTTATTGACTGTGAGTATATTTAGTGGGGGACCCCCACAGTACCCAGTTTCTGAGACAGACCCATGGCGGCTGCTCGTGGGCTCGGCGCTGCACGTCTGCCATTTTGTTTATGTTTTGGTTTGGTTATTTGTAATGTCTTTGTTTTGTATTTGGTTTTTCTTTCATGTAATCACTCTTCACTACACTATCATCACATGCTTGCACTGTCTAACACTACTGATTAACTGCCTTACTCACATCATACATTTATTTTATAAATATTTCTATTTTTTTAAAGTAAATTAAGATCTTCAATCTCTGTCCTTGTCCTCCTTCCTTTGTTGTGATTTGTGAATCAGTCGTAACATACAGCTCCATCAAATGTGTGTATTAAACTCACGTTCCTGAACTTCATGAACACACAGGCAGGGGATCTTAGGAGTAGCAACACTGAAACACACACATAAACACACACATCAACACAATCTCATCTACTCTCATCTCATTTAGAAATGGATTTAATTTCAATTTTTAAAAAATTAAAATCATGGAATTAAACAGTAATCCTTGTGTAATTGTCAGATACTCACAGGAAGCCTTGCTGTGGACAGCGTGGGTCTGTCTTTTTCACCTTCAGGATGTCTTGGGGAGGAATTTTGCCGGTGAAAAACTCAGAACAACAACCTGGAGGCTGTGGGATTTGATCAACACCTAAAACTGAGCGAAAAACAGATGAGGTGTTTTAGTCAAATAGAAACTAATAATAAATGTGCATAAAATGTCAGATAAAAATTATCCATCTTTCAGATCTGCAGTTAATGAAATGTTTTGATGTGATCTTACTACTACTACTACTACTAATAATAATAATAATAATAATAATAATAATAATAATAATATCCATTATAATCCAGGAAGCTCTGATCTGTTTTTTAGACACATTGCATGTTACGTGTTATGCATAGTTTTTGTGTAGAACACATTTTTATTTCACAGGTCGGACAACTGTAATCATTGTTGCTTTACAGTATATACACTGAGTAACCACTTATCAAGTCCATATCCTCTATAAGTCACTCTGAAGGTGGAACATTAATAAATATTATCCATCAGTTAATACCAAATAAAATGTGTGTGTGTGTGTGTGTGTGTGTGTGTGTAGTTTATACTGTACATATTTACTTCTACTTCTTATGCAACTAATGTTGTACAGCTACATAAACTGTGTGTATTAAACTCATGCTGAGCATCTGAATAGAGCCCCATGATCAGGACGAAGCCCAGGACCAAAACCACATAACTCAACTTCATGTTGTCAGCAGATGTGTGATGATCTGATCTATTCTCTCTCGAACAACTCAACTCAAGATGTTGACCTGAGTTGTACTTGTTGATTTTAAACCAACTAAGTCCGGTCCCGCCCCCACACCCACTACCACCACCCCCTGTACATCTACACACATTGCCTCAACTCACCACTTCCTCTCCTCAAGCTCTACAATTTCTCTAGAACAGAGCTTTTCAAAGTGTGGGGCGCACCTCCCCTAGGGAGCACCAGAGTTCTTCGGGGGGGCGCAACGTGAGGAAAAATAAACCAGAATAAGTTACTATTGTGGACATTTAGCGAACTTAAGCTCGCCTTTTCCAGAGACAAAAATGGATCGATTTTTAGTACCTAAAGCTACAGTGAGTGAGGAGACAGAGTCTGGGCCAAGCAAAAAAAGAAGGAAGTATGACCACGATTATTTAAAGTTTGAATTTTCATGGACTGGATCTGAAGATGCTCCACTGCCACAGTGTGTTGTCTGCCAAGAGGTGCTAGCTAACGATGCTATGAGATGTTTAAAATGTGTAAAAGAAAAAAATAAAAATGTGTACAACAACCATTTTTTTTTAATACAAATGGAACATTAAGTATAGCAACAACAAAAATTGTAAGGGGGGCACTGTTGTTTATTTGCTCTCTGAGGGGGGGCGGACTCTCCCACACTTTGAAAACCCCTGCTCGAGAAGATAACGACTGATCCATCTCTTACTCCTTAAATATTAAAACACATGAATACATTAATATAGATTGCATTTTAGTGCAAAAGTTTATACCTTCTGATACCATGGTATATAAACATTTACTTTTTTAAAATAAAATTTTGATTTTTCTCCAACGTTAACTCACATTGTTCATGTATCTGTTAGATAACATTCCTGTATATACTCATGTTTAATAAATCAGGCGATTCACTCAGTGGTGTGTTTATGGTTGATAAAAAGCGATGTTCATGACTAAACAGTGTTCATAGTAAAACTAAAAGTCACACACACACACACAGAGTCTCATCTCAACAGCATCTCAAAAAATTCATGCATGTAATACTTTCACCCTGTGTGTACCCAATCCACACTCACTGCTGGATTTGTGTTGCATTTACTGTTACAAAATTATTTAGCCACACCCACATCTCCACTACACTTTTTTAATAATGTTAATGAGTAATAAATAATTTACCAAATTTTTACTCATATTCAGCGTGGCCCAAGCCCAGGCCCGATACCCCTCATGTCCTGTCCAGTCGCCTCCTGACCCTGGGAAGGAAGTAGTTGCCCCGCCTCTCTACTTCACTGATGTCATGCTCTTTGTGCCTCCTGACTCTGGTGAGGTCATCGCTCCAGTGCTCGGCTTCACAGAGGTCATCACACCACCACCCTTCACTGCTGAATTCAGTGCCCTGCCGCCCTGTTCCATCACTTTGCTGTCAAAGGTTCTGTGCAACACCTGCCCTGGGAACCCTGGCACCTTATGGACATTCTGTCCAGGGGTCCAGAACCTCCTGTTTTGACACTTTTGGAGTGCTTTGGGAGCTTAGGCCGGTGGGGTTGGGGGTTCGCAATTCTGTTATGAATTCCCCCACTTGGTGTGTGCCAACATATACTGCATGCTCCAGTGAAAAAAGACTTATACTGGTAAATGTGTTCATATTTGTGCCTTCACCAGCATGTCTTCCCCCTTCACAGATGTTGTGTCATCTTAATGCTCGATGCTCTACCATCCCCTCCTCACCTCATTACCCACTTCACATCCAAATATACTGTAGTTGCAAAAATATATATATTTTAAATCGTCTTCTCATCTCTCATCTCATTATCTCTAGCCGCTTTATCCTTCTACAGGGTCGCAGGCAAGCTGGAGCCTATCCCAGCTGACTACGGGCGAAAGGTGGGGTACACCCTGGACAAGTCGCCAGGTCACCACAGGGCTGACACATAGACACAGACAACCATTCACACTCACATTCACACCTACGGTCAATTTAGAGTCACCAGTTAACCTAACCTGCATGTCTTTGGACTGTGGGGGAAACCGGAGCACCCGGAGGAAACCCACGCGGACACGGGGAGAACATGCAAACTCCGCACAGAAAGGCCCTCGCCGGCCCCGGGGCTCGAACCCAGGACCTTCTTGCTGTGAGGCGACAGCGCTAACCACTACACCACCGTGCCGCCTAAATCGTCTTCTTGCGAGTCATAATCGGAAATGAACTCATTCCAAATTAACTACTAACACACAAACACTTCTCTGCGTTAAATGTTCATAGTCAAGTTTTAAAAGTGTATGTAAACATCTGGGCGAACAATTTGAGTCCAGGGGCCAAAAACTCATCAGACACTGTCCTATAAAACACACACAAAGTCTGGTTTCTCACAGAATCTGCTCTTCTGAAGAAAGACCTGTTCACACAAACCTTGCTGTGTGAACCGGGCCCTGATCAAACTAATCTGAGAGGACATGGTGGAGGGAGCATCATGGTTCAGGGCTGATTTGCTGTTTCAGGGCCTGGACAGTTTGTGATCATTGAGGGAGTGAAATTCAATTCAAATGGCATCAAGAACTTTAACAGGAATCAGTCAGTTTGGGGAAGGCCTTTTCCTGTTTCAGCACATTCCTCCCTGCAGGAACCAAGATCCATTTGAGTTTGGTGTGGAAGAATTTTACTGGATAGAGATATTTTCAGGCTGAACTCTGCTCCAGTGGTTGCGTTTACATGCAGCTTAATATTCCATTAATAATCCAAGTGACAGGTCAATCAGAAAGAAAACATCCATGTCTCCACCTTAATAGGAATAAAGCAAACCAGTCAAGGCCATGTCTATCTGACTGAATGAAGTGCAGTGTTCGAAATACACGTCTGCAGTCTGCATTTTGCAGAATGATTTTCAAGATTACAGAAGAAAAATTAAACAACCTGCAATTTTGCAGAATGAAAAAATCAGGTTCGGGATTCAATGGTTCTTAATTTAGCAAACTAGCGGCGCTGTAAATAAACTGAAACCTGCGCCGCGCGAGCCTGACGGCGTTTTCCAGGTCAAAGTTGACCAATATTTACATAATACCGACAAAAGGCAACGACAACCAAATAAGGGCAGTTGCCATTTTCCGATGTAAGATTTCGTCACTTTTAATACCCGCCGGGAGGACCTGACAACTACAGTGGTGCTTGAAAGTTT
Organism: Neoarius graeffei; assembly: GCF_027579695.1. NCBI lineage: Eukaryota > Metazoa > Chordata > Actinopteri > Siluriformes > Ariidae > Neoarius > Neoarius graeffei. Next base: position 90,776,067 of record NC_083576.1, read on the forward strand.
GTGAACCCTTTAGAATTTTCTATATTTCTGCATAAATATGACCTAAAACATCATCAGATTTTCACACAAGTCCTAAAAATTGATAAACAGAACCCAGTTAAACAAATGAGACAAAAATATTATACTTGGTCATTTATTTATTGAGGAAAATGATCCAATATTACATATCTGTGAGTGGCAAAAGTATGTGAACCTTTGCTTTCAGTATCTGGTGTGACCCCCTTGTGCAGCAATAACTGCACTAAACGTTTACTGTAACTGTTGATCAGTCCTGCACACCGGCTTGGAGGAATTTTAGCCTGTTCCTCCTTACAGAACAGCTTCAACTCTGGGATGTTGGTGGGTTTCGTCACATGAACTGCTCGCTTCAGGTCCTTCCACAACATTTCCATTGGATTAAGGTCAGGACTTTGACTTGGCCATTCCAACACATTAACTTTATTCTTCTTTAACCATTCTTTGGTAGAACGACTTGTGTGCTTAGGGTCATTGTCTTGCTGCATGACCCACCTTCTCTTGAGATTCAGTTCATGGACAGATTTCCTGACACTTTCCTTTAGAATTCACTGGTATAATTCAGAATTCATTGTTCCATCAATGATGGCAAGCCGTCCTGGCCCAGATGCAGCAAAACAGGCCCAAACCATGATACTACCACCACCATGTTTCACACATGGGATAAGGTTCTTTTGCTGGAATGCAGTGTTTTCCTTTCTCCAAACATAAAGCTTCTCATTTCAACCAAAAAGTTCTATGCTGGTCTCATCCGTCCACAAAACATTTTTCCAATAGCCTTCTGGCTTGTCCACGTGATCTTTAGCAAACTGCAGATGAGCAGCAATGTTCTTTTTGGAGAGCAGTGGCTTTCTCCTTGCAACCCTGCCATGCACATCATTGTTGTTCAGTGTTCTCCTGATGGTGGACTCATGAACATTAACATTAGCCAATGTAAGAGAGGCCTTCAGTTGCTTAGAAGTTACCCTGGGGTCCTTTGTGACCTCGCCGACTATTACACACCTTGCTCTTGGAGTGATCTTTGTTGGTTGACCACTCCTGGGGAGGGTAACAATGGTCTTGAATTTCCTCCATTTGTACACAATCTGTCTGACTGTGGACAACTGGAGTCCTAACTCTTTAGAGATGGTTTTGTAACCTTTTCCAGCCTGATGAGCATCAACAACACTTTTTCGAAGGTCCTCAGAAATCTCCTTTGTTCATGCCATGATACACTTCCACAAACATGTGTTGTGAAGATCAGACTTTGATAGATCCCTGTTCTTTAAATAAAACAGGGTGCCCACTCACACCTGATTGTCATCCCATTGATTGAAAACACCTGACTCTAATTTCACCTTCAAATTAACTGCTAATCCTAGAGGTTCACATACTTTTGCCACTCACAGATATGTAATATTGGATCATTTTCCTCAATAAATAAATGACTAAGTATAATATTTTTGTCTTATTTGTTTAACTGGGTTCTCTTTATCTACTTTTAGGACTTGTGTGAAAATCTGATGATGTTTGAGGTCATATTTATGCAGAAATATAGAAAATTCTAAAGGGTTCACAAACTTTCAAGCACCACTGTACCTCGGCAGTGTTCGGCAGTTTCCGCCATGCATCTCCCAGAATTCAATGCGGCACAACAAACATGGCTCCCAAGAAGAGGATTGTTTCTTCGGGGCAAGAGTCCGACAAAAACGCCAAGAAAACAATGATGATTTTGTCGTATCTCGGCAAAACCGGCAGCCAGCGTGACTCCAACAACAACAGCGACAGATCGCGTGTCCACAAGGGTGACAAAAATGAAGACGGTCACTGTTATAGTTGGATACATATATATTGGTAAATTGTATAGGTTTGTATATATTGTATTGTTGAATCATGCAAAATTATACTGATATTATATCCCTTTTGAAGACAGCAACAGTATTTTACCTTTATTCATAGATACTTTTGAATATTTTGTTTTCTCATTCCAAGCTACACTAATACATGTTTTGTGTACATGTTCTAGTTTTTTTTACTAGTGCTGTGTTGTCTGTGGTGCAGACGAGCACAAAGTAAAACAGTTGCCCTGTAAGACAAAGCTCATCGGTTCAGTTCTGTAGCTCTCAGGAGTTCTGTAGCTCTCAGTTCTGCCATGATTAGTTTGTACCCAGTTCTCTGTTGTTAGTTTAGAGCAGTGAAGCCCCTGCAGTCGTTCTCAGTTCAGTTCATGACCTTGCACTTTAGAAGCCAGGCAAACACCATGAACCCAAACGTCTTTCCATTTGCCAGTTGGGTTTTATTCCTTAATGGCATCAATTCTTTGCATCATCGTAAGATGTAACAGAGTGTAGAATTGAAACCTTGCTTGTTGCAGATGCAAACACTGTGAATGAAGTACATTTTGGGTAACAATCCATTGTTCAAGCTAGAAACTTAATCTTGACAAAATGTAACATGACGTGTAACATGAAAATGAATGTTTTGTTTCTTGAAGAACAGTTGTGTTCTATTTTTTATTGTGGTGATGCCTTTATTAGTATGTTGTGTGGAAGGATAATATGTGGGTGTGATAACTAGTACATTTATGAATTAGTTGGTATACTTCAAGCTGTAGTAGCCCGTAGTGTCAGGGCGAGGGGGATGAAAGACCTGTGGAGGGATCATGGAATGATAACTTTGCTGCAGAGAAGGATCTGTGAAGACTGAAATTAAAAATAGAGTGAGAGAATAAAGAATTACAGTAATGCTATGAGTTGTAAAGCTAGATATGATGTAAATATAGGCATTATTAGGTTGAGAAGGGTGTAGTATGGAGGCTTGTGTATTTGCAGAAAATATTTCCAAATTGCAGAACAAAATTTTGACATGGAAAAAAGTATTTCGACCACTGAAGTGGGTTAATGTCCTTTTACTAAGGACTTAAGTGAAATGTATCTCAAACGGACATTCCTGGTAAAATAAAGGAGAAATAAAAATAAAAAAGAATTGCAGCCTTGGAAACATTTATGTCAGATTACTTTCACTATGAGAATCTGTGTGTGCATTCTCTGTGTGTGTGTGTGTGTGTGTGTGTGTGTGTGTGTGTGTGTGTGTGTGTGTGTGTGTGCTACGTCTGAGACACGAGAAACCAGCCAACCACAGCTGCTCATGCTGAATCACAGGGCAGCGTATCACACTGATGAAATATTCACAAGTTTATTTTCAGACATTTTCTCACATTAATGTTTTTGTTAATAAATCATTCAGTTCACTCAATGGTGCATTATAACTTTATTTGAATATGCATCACATTAAGCATCAGTAACATCCATAAGCATCATAATAAATGGTGTGTGTTGCGTCTCAGTTGCAGCATTAAGATGCTTTAAGCTTTTCATTCGATGGTGACTTCATGAACACACAGTCTGGGGAACTTAGGAGTAGTAACACTGAAACACACACATAAACACACACATCAACACAATCTCATCTACTCTCATCTCATTTAGAAATGGATTTAATTTCACTTTTTAAAAATTAAAATCATGGAATAAAACAGTAATCCATGTGTAATTGTCAGATACTCACATGAAGCCTTGCTGTGTACAGCGTGAGTCTGTCTTTTTAAACTTCAGGATCTTTTTGGGAGGAATATTGCCAGTGAAAAACTCAAAACAGCAGTCTGTAGGCTCTGCGAGATGTTTAACACTTTCAGCTGAGTGAGACACAGATGAGGTGATTCAGTCAAATAGAAACTCATAATGAAATAAATGTGCATAAATGTCATATAAAAATAATCCATCTTTCAGATCTTTAGTTAATGAACAAGTTTTGATGTGATCTTACTCCTGATAATAATAAGAAGAAGAAGAAGAGGAAGAATTTTTATTCATCCCGGAAACTCAGATATATTTTTTTAGACACATTGCATGTTACGTGTTACGCATTGTTCACATGTAGAACACATTTTTATTTCACAGGTAGGACAACTGTAATCATTGTTGCTTTACAGTATATACACTGAGTAACCACTTATCAAGTCCATATCCTCGATAAGTCACTCTGAAGGTGGAACATTAATAACTATTATACATCAGTTAATACCAAATAAAAAGTCTGTGTGTGTGTGTGTGTGTGGTTTATACTGTACATATTTACTTCTACTTCTTATGTAACTGTTGTACTGCTACATAAACTGTGTGTATTAAACTCACGCTGAGCATCTGAGTAGATCCCCATGATCAGGACGAAGCCCAGGACCAAAAACACACGACTCATCTTCATGTTCTCAGCAGTTGTGTGAAGATCTGATCTCTTCTCTCTCGAACATCAAATTTGCTTTTGATATTGAGTTTAGTGGTATAGCTTGATTTTAAACCATCTAAATCCGGTTTCCTCTCCACCCCCCGTACCGCTACACACATCTAATCAACCCACCACTTCCTCTACTCAAGCTCTACAGTTTATCTAGAAGATAACGACTGATCCATCTCTTACCCCTTAAATATTAAAGACATTAATACATTAATACAGCTTACATTTGAGTACAAAGGTGATACTTTCTGAATCCATGGTAATATAAATACATACTTTAAAAATAATAAAATTATAATTTTTCTCCAACTTTAGCTCACATTGTTCATGTATCTGTTAAATAACATTCCTGCATTTAATGTTTAATTACTCAGATGATTCACTCAGTGGTGTGCTTATGGTTGATAAAAAGCTATGTTCATGACTAAACATTGTGCACAGTAACACTGAAACACACACACACACACACACACGTGCTCTCATCTCAACTGTGTACCATAATAATTTAATGACACCCACATCTCCACTACACTTTTTGAATAACATTGAAGTGTAATAAATATTTTACCTACTTTTTAATTGTATTCAGCAGCGTGGCCCAAGCCCAGGCCCGATACCCCTCATGTTCTGTCCAGTTGCCTCCTGACTCTGGGAAGGAAGTAGTTGCCCCGTCTCTCTACTTCACTGATGTCATGCTCTCTCTGCTTCCTGACTCTGGCGAGGTCGTCACTCCAGTGCTTTGGAGCGATGACCGAGGTCACCGAGGTCATCACACCACCACCCTTCACTGCTGAAGTCAGTGCCCTGCCGCCCTGTTCCATCACTCTGCTGTCACAATTTCTGTGCCACACCTGCCCTGGGAACCCTGGGAACTTGTGGACATTCTGTCCAGGGGCCCAAGACCCCCTGGTTCGACACTTTTGGAACACTTTGGGAGAAGCACCTTACAGAGGAGGGGGGTTCAGGATTCTGTCATGAATTCCCCTCCTTGGTCTGTGCTTCTGTTCTAAGTGTGTGTTGTCTGAATGTGATCTGACCCATGCTGTGAATTTTGCTGATGATATTTGGACTGCCCTCACTAAAATACACGCTGATCTCACACAACTGTTTCCTGCATCTTCACCACCTGAACATCACAATACGAATCAAATGCTCTTTTTAGTCCTTGAGTAAAACCAATAAATGGAATGAATTTTACATGCAAATGCAAATGTATCTTATCTTATCTAGAAACCAAAATACAATATGATGGTGTGTGCCAACATATACTGTATACTCCAGTGCTAAAAGGCTTAGAAATGTGTGTGTGTGTGTGTGTGTGTGTATATATATATATATATATATATATATATATATATATATATATATATATATATATATATATATATATATAGAGAGAGAGAGAGAGAGAGAGAGAGAGATCTGGAAAATATTAAGACACCACTACAAAAGTATCAATTTCTCTGGTTTTACTATTTATTGGTTTGTGTTTGAGGAACATGAATATTTTTGTTTTATTCTAAAAATTATTGACAACATTTTCCCTCAAATTCCAGATAATAATATTGTAATTTATAACATTTGTTTGCAGAAAATGGCAAGTTGGTCAAAATAAAAAATCAGATGAAGTGTTTTCACACCTTGAATAATGCATCAAAATCAAGATCTTGTTCAGTTTTCCACAACACAATACTAATGTTTGAACTTCGGGTGCAGGGTTCTTGCTCCATTTAAAAAGTAAAATTTAATGCCTTTTAAGACCTTTTTAAAACTGCCAAAAATGTTGAAACTATTTCACTGAGAGAAAAGAAACAATTTATTGAATCCTACTGTATTAATAAGTTTCATAATAGATCAACAAGCTTAATAATTTAAGACCTCAAAACAGCTTGTCCCAAGCCAAAAAGTTGAAAAATGTTGTCCTTCACAAACAATAATTTTATGAGTGGATCAAATGCCAAGAGACAGACATAAGATAAACCAAGTAAACAAAAGCCTCCCCCCCAACCATTCTTTCACAACAGCACCCCAAACTCTTCAAGATATGTGGTATAGCTCTGCTGCTCTCTTTTTAATTTCATGGTCTAGGTTCGGCCAACTCTCCTCTCTTTTCCTTGCATGTTTTTCTAATGGAGTTGGATTTCGTGATGAGTCTGGCCATCTTGGTCCCCGCTGTATTCTCAGCCTTCTCTTCAAGGCTGTCTGCAACCTTTTCTCGTGTTTCACAAACATTTACTTTACATTACACACACTTAGCCAATGTTCTTATCCAGAGTGATATACAATGAGCACAGTTGAATCTTTGAGTCTTAGACCCCGTCCACACGTAGCCGGGTATCTGCTAAATCGAAGATATTTTTCTACGTTTTGGCCTGTCATCCACATGAAAACACATCAAAAACGAATATTTAAAAAAACTCCGGGCAAAGTGAAGATTTTTGAAAACTCCGTGTATGCCTTTTCGTGTAGACAGAGATAACCGGAGGTTTGCGTTTTAGAACGTCACAATCTGCGCCAAAAAAATGACAACAAATCTGCCCTGACGTCAAACGTGCGACCTTTGTTTACTGCAGAAGCCAGATTAAGCATGGACTTAAGCTAGCCGCACACCACGGAGATCCACGCGGTACCGAACCGACCCATTTCAGAGCCGACTCCCGACAGGGCACGCACATATCCCCCGACTGTTTACGACTGCAGTCGCGATTGAAGCGACACGTGACAATAGCTTTGTGATTGGCTATTGGATATAGTTACTGTTAAATCCAACACTTGAAGATGCTACAGGCTGAATTACAAATGACACAACACGGAATATGTAGCGCACTATCTAGGCTGCATGAGCTATTATTCCCAACCTTAAATAGTGCACTTATATAGGGGAGTTAAAGCGATTTGGAATTCAGCCACACAACTTGAGCAGAGTGGCTTTCCAGCCCACTGTGTCTATGGATAAAGCTTCAGTCTATGGAATTACAGTATATACCTGCATTAGGTGCTACCAACACGTATTTCTCGCGCTAGAAATTGTGTTTAATGATGTCACGTGTTATATGCGAAAGATATGATTGGCTATTGCTAGCGACTCTCGCCGATCAGTCTGGCTCCCGATTAGTTTTTCGAATCGGCTGTGAGATGAGTCGGTACCATCGAAAACTAGTCTTTACGCCTGACTCGCGACTTCAGTTGGCTCGGTACGCTGAAAATCGGCGTAGTGTGCGGCTAGCTAAAGAGTAATGGATCGGAGTAGTGCCTTGAAAGCGTTAATTATTGTGCAGGTGCTATTTACATGTTTAATTTTAGAAGCCCAACTACTGCTCCAAGAGCACAGGCGATGTGATTAGGGGGTAGGATTTGGGGAAATAACCATCTACAGGTTGGGAATGCTTATGAATGTGATTGAAAACGCAGATGTTCGGTTATGTGTGGAAGGGATTTTTTTCGAAGACAAGGTGGTGTGGATAAAACATTTTTATAAACGGAGGGGGGGAAAATGTTCGGTTTTAAAAATACCCGGCTACGTGTGTACATGGCATTAGGCAGTGACACAAAACTTCTCAAAGTCGACTGCCAAGAAGTTGCTTTAAAGTCTGAACTTTTAAGAGTGCTATGTTCAGACACAACAGACATTAGCATCGCCCCATTGCCACTCACATTAACTGTCGATGCATACCACTGGTGCCTTTGACAGAGGTGGGACAAAGTCACTAATGTGCAAGTCACAAGTAAGTCTCAAGTCCTACCACTCAAGTCCGAGTCAAGTCACAAGTCAAGGCACTTTTGACCAAGTCAAGTCCAAGTCCAAGTCCTACCCAAGCCAAGTCGAGTCCAAGTCCAAGTCTCATTTTTTTCCAAGTCCCTAACAAGTCACCATTTATTCTACAGGCAATCAACACATTTTTGATCACAAATGTATTACCTCTCCACACTGCAGTGTATGTCCTCCTTTGCCAGTCACCTTGGATAAAAATGTCTGCTAAATGTAATGTAATGTCAATGATTCATAGAGGCAGCACAAGTAACTACAGTACACCCATTCTTTTCCATTTTAAAATGTTTTAGAGCTTGTGCCCCAAGACAATCAAAGAATCTCAGAGGAGACAATGATTAGTTAGTTAACGTTAGTAAAGCATCCTAAATTTTCAGTGAGTTTAGTTTGAGTGAGTCAGTGTACATCTGAGGCTAAGGGTGTGAGAATGAGTGAAAGTATGACCATTTCCTTAAATTTTTTATTGGAAAATTAGTGAGAAATTAAAACAAAATTCTAAACAAAACTAGTACTGGTACTGTGTAACAAAAATCATTTTCTTTTCATTTCATTCATGTCATTTTTCACATAAAAATGCTTTTCATGTGCATTTTAAGACATGAAACTCAAAGTCCAAGCTAACAGATGATCTGTGTACTTTTAGAATCAAAGAATGGTTTTCCTTCTGAAGTTAGGCACTGTCCCAACATACAACATGACATGCCTTTAACACAATACAACGTGGCTTGAGTACGTTTGTGTGTGTGAGAGAGACCAACTAACTGACAAAAAATTCCGGAAATATCTGTTCTCCACTACTGAGAGAGGGATGTTGCATCCAATGACCAAATCTGTTAGTATTGAATTTGTGATGGCTTTTTGTTGTGGGTGGGTAGCATTGTACTGTCTATCTTTTGCAGTAAGGAATCCAGAAATGGATGGCTGCTCTGTCTCACTTGGGATGATCTTGTTCTTCAGATATTCTGCAAATCTAAACAAGGAAAAAAAAATGTAAAATTAGTAGGCCTACTTGTTTTCTGTTTTTAATCATGTAGACATTAACATGTTTTTATCATTTTCAATATCAAAGTCTGAGTTCATTTAATCCAAACATATTTGTTTATACACAGTATAATGTTTAATACAAGCCAGCCAGGATGTTCCCTTAAGCAGTTTAGCTAGACCACAATGCATTCACTAAACACTCGCTAAAATACCGGTAGCCTCAGTAAACACAGAACGTTGTGACGATGTAGCCAGAATCAGAGTCCTCTAGGGCTCTGGCCAGAATGTGAGAATGAAGCCCTGGCAACATTCTAGAGAGCCGTATAATAAAGTAGAATAAACAGTTGTTGTGAATTTCAGAATGTTCAGCGGAATCCTCCAGATCCAAGTTGCGTGCTTTTGGCGAATTTGGTTTCTCGCCAGAGACTAATAAATGCACTGGTAAAGCCACGCTATGTAGAGGCATTGTGTGCCCTGTCGTTTGGGTAAGACTGTGGGATAATGCTTCGCGTCGGAGTAGGCTACACTCCAATCTGTCGGGATGTACTGCGCTATAAAACGTCAGCTGAGCTTACATTTTACATAGCCCAAATGGCCCATTATTCACATTGCCTACATGACACCAGAGAGAGGAAGAGAATAGAATTGAATGTCTCTGATGACGTGTAATCCCAGCACTAATAACACACATCGCACAGCGTCCATGACTTGGTGCAGTACGTAGCAAACAGTTAAACGCCTGGTTTAACTTGCATTGCTAGTCATCTCGTCTCAGTGGTTTAAATGCCTTTCATGACAAGCACTGACTTTCCCATTGCAAAGAGCGAACTTCTGTTTTACATACTTAGTTTGCAGCCTGGGTAACTGTTTATTTGATTTAAGTTTTATCCTTTGCTGTCCGGTTCTTATCATAAGTCTGTGTCGTTCTGACCAGAGCCTTTATAACAATCTTGTAAACGTTCTCTGCTCTGACCAAATCACCACCTTCTGGCTATGCCTTCCCAATGTGTGTTAACTGGTAGCCTAGCCCACATAATCTAACACTAGACTGAACACAAAAGCAATCCAATAAAAAAATCTACTTCACTATTTTATATTCAGCAAAGCAAAACAAATCCTTGACAGCGTTAATATATTAACACATTCCACTTCTAGCCACCAACTAGCCTGTACAGATTCTTGCTACCTGGCTTTGTTACTTACTTGTCCTTATGCAGCCTCAGGTGACGAGCGAAGTTTGATGTGGTTGACTGGCTGTCCGAAATTGTGGCTCCACATGTTCTGCACGTAGCAAAGCGTTTGCCATCTGTATTGGAGTATTCTTTAAATCCAAAGGAAATTACGCGGGGAATCATGTTTTTATCCGTCTGTTCATCATTCAGCGTCCTCGTTGCCCATCACCGTTTGGTTTTTCATTTGAACCAGTTGAAGTGCTTGAGCAGGGCCGGAGTGGGCCCTGTTTTCACTCCGGGAGTTTAATTCACATTCAGGCCACTTTGAAATGGAGGAGGAATTTGAGTACATTAAAAAAGATAAAACAAATAACTGTTCTTTCACAATGCTTTTTATTTGGTTTAAATTCAGGTAGTGACAGTATGTTGTTCGTCGTTCTCTGCATTACTTTAGGGTTAATAAAACTTCCATTACGCGGTAGTTTAATGACCACAAACGTAATGCAGAGACCGACGAATGATTTCATCTAGTATGAGACGGGGCTCCACTTAAAATTGGATGGTGTGTGGCCGCGTGTCTAATCCGCATATACATTTATCTGTGTCACCAACATGTCCCAAAGTTCCTTAGTGAAAATATTTGAAAACACATCCAAAGGACTGAAGAATGCATCTTCAGAAATCGGCATCTTCGGCCCGGGTGTGGGAATGAACGTTTACGTCGGGGGCGAAATCCAGCTGACTGCCACTCCAAATAGCAAAGCAGCGAGTATGGCTGATTGTTTCACGTTATTTAAGATGAATTACACAACACATTTTTAGTCACATAGTCTTAAAATAACGAAAGCACCCATCTCGCCTGCATTTGAACCAATGCTTGTGCATTACATGCCGCATACGCCTCGAAAATAATGGCAAATCAACAATGCTGGGTACTCAGCAACCGGCAGATAAAGCGTGAGGGCGCATTAGGCAACTCAAAAATGGTTAAATGAAATGTAGGCCAAAGCAAGTGTTCGATTCTGCTTAGAATATTGGCATACGCATACACCTCTTCTAAGTTATATATTTAACAACAATTATTTAACATCAAATATGACTTCTAGGCCTGTGTGTTCATAACCACAATGTGCGCACGCCTGTGGAAATGCACGGTGTGACAGCGAGATGAAATAGGCTGGATGAGGAAATAACGCGCAACAGCACATTTGGGACCTGTTCATCTAAAATTGTTAATAACTGGGATGTAAAGCAATGTCCGGTTCTTCTTAGAATTAAGACATACACCACATCTATACCGTGTAAATTGCGAGATTTCACATGACATCAAAAAGCTGAATTGACATTGCAAACTATCGACACATTATAGGCCTAGCATAGACTGATAAAATCGACAAACAGGGTTATCATACTCCATATCTTTCGTAACCTACCAGCTGGTCTTGAGAACATATCTGTCAATTTGGCACATTTTGCTGCCACCTTTTTTTAAGCTTCGCCCTTTCGGTTCCACCTGGCCTCTTTCTGCCCTCCATCACTGACGCGCGCTGTTTCGCGCCAATGTTGTTTAAGTTCCCCGCAATACAGAGGAGGAGTCTTGGACCAAACCAACTGCAATAGAGGGGAGGGGAGAATTTCCTTATTTGGTAGCGCCTATTTAATCTGCTGCGATGCTGTTGGCGTCTGGGCTGCCATGTGAAAATGCAGAGTGCAGTTGAATTGATGATTAATGCAAGAATAAGATCAGTGACCAAAATTAGTGAAAATTATTTTCCCCATGCTCCAAGCAGGCCACCATTGATGGTTTGGGCCGGGGATGGTCCCGGCTAAATATAGGGCCACCCCGGCATTGTGCTTGAGTGACACCTAGTGCTAGTGGATTGAGCTGCCGTAGCCTAGGACAAGGAGCTACACCGCATTCAAATAATAACGAGTGTACTTGGATTCAAAATCGGGGGGGGGGAGAATATTTATACCTGATACGCCAAGTCATTGCAAGCTAAAACTGTCAAGTCCAAGTCAAGTCTCGAGTCAACAGCGTGCAAGTCCGAGTCGAGTTGCAAGTCATTCCTCATCTAGGGATTTCAAGTCTCAAGTCATCAAAATGGTGACTCGAGTCTGACTCGAGTCCAAGTCACATGACTCGAGTCCACATGTCTGGCCTTTGACATGTGGGATCTCATGTGGGATTCGATAGCTTTCATCCCCATGGTCCCTAAGGTGAAGGTCTTTCAGCATAGACTGCACCTTGCCTAATAGTCTCCTGGTGGCTCCAACCAACTCTGAAATTTATCCTCCTCCAACCATTTCTCGTTAAATTTGCAATGTCCTATCTTGCCACATTTAGCAACTGGCGATGACTTACTATCTATGGAAGACAAATAACAGAACTTCAATGCTAGTGGACATGAACATAACATGAAACTAGATTTCTGGTTGGGCTCCAGCTAAGATGGCCGCTTAAACTTGAACTTGCGAAGCCGCCTTCGGTATTTTATTCATCAAACAGAGTCAAAAGTGTTTTTACATCAGTTTTATTTGTTAATAATCTAAATGGAGTCAGCAGAGAAGAGAACAGCTGAAGATTTATGCCCCTCTACCCGCTCCCAATTATCTAAATCGGCAAAGAAGAAAGCCAAGAAACAGCTCTTTGAGCATGAGGATTCCATCTTGGAGGCTAACGTTAGTGCAGCTGAGGGCACTGTCTTAGCTAAGCTAATATACGAAATGAGGGGGAATCTACATGAACTTTCCTTGGATGTTAAAGCTATACGGGGCGATATGGACGCTTTTCAGAAGAAACTCTCCAACATGGAGACTGAGGTCTCAGCAATGAATGTTTCTCTAATGACTTTGAACAAACATACTGACATCATGCAGGCTGCTCAGCGACAGGACAGGCTACAAGTTAGGGAAGGTACTTCTGCAATTGCTAAGTTACAGTCCTGTGTGGCAGAGTTGGAAGACCGAAATCACCGAAATAACCTACGCCTTGTTAACCTTTTAGAGAATGAAGAGGGGGGCGACGCTGTTGCCTTCCTACAACACCAGCTACCAATCTGGTTCCCTTCTCTGGCTGGTCAAGGAATCATCGAAATTGAACGAGCTCATCGGATCGACAGTAAAGGTGAAAATTCATCAAGCAGAACCCTCATCTTCAAACTTCTGAGGTACAGCGATCGCCAGGCTATCATGAAGGCATACAGACAAGTGGGCGCGAAGATACAAGATGGTCAGTCCCAGCTCGTGCTATTTGCTGACTACTCCAGTGCAACCGTCCTGAAACACAAGGCTTTCTCATCCTGCATTGCTTTGCTCAAACAGAAAGGTATCCAGTTTTTCCTTCTCTACCCTGCCAACTTGAAGGTAACAATTGACTGGAACAACACACCCATCTTCTCTTCTCCCGAAGAGGCTCAACACTACATTAAAAACATTTTATTTCAATAGCCTCTCCTTATCAAACTTAATAAGATCTGCTAGTGTACTTGTTAGTGACCTGACTATGCTATGCTGTTAATACTCATGCTATGGTATCTTAAACCTTGATTGATTAATGTAGTTTTTCCGTTAGTGTTCTCGTCGGGTCAGTTCTTTCATAAATAATGACTCGTGTTAGAATATCCAAATTGAATGTGATTCTGCAAGACTGTCTTAGCTCGAATCCAAGGAATGGTGATTATTTTTGTTCTAGCTAGACCTCGCAGGGATGTTAGCATTTTTCCCTGGCAGACTAGCAACGTTCTTGTTTTAAAGCAATGCTTCAAGTCTGGGGGGGGGGGCTTGTGCTTATTCTTTCATTACGTTAAGTATTTACATGGCAACCATTTTATGTAATTTTATTTTTTTTCCACACAGTGTACTCTTGTTTCTACCATACTGTGCATGCATCTCAAGTAATATTTCATTTTTGCAACCTACCACCATGTATGGTCATAACAGTTAATGATTGATGACTACAATTTGACTTCTTGGAATGTGCAGGGAGTTGATGAGCCTGTTAAGAGGGTTAGGTGCCTTGATTTTCTACGTAAAAAAAGAATACACTTTGCAATTTTGCAGGAAACACATTTAAGAAAACAGCATGTTCATACAACCCCGATTCCAAAAAAGTTGGGACAAAGTACAAATTGTAAATAAAAATGGAATGCAATGATGTGGAAGTTTCAAAATTCCATATTTTATTCAGAATAGAACATAGATGACATATCAAATGTTTAAACTGAGAAAATGTATCATTTAAAGAGAAAAATTAGGTGATTTTAAATTTCATGACAACAACACATCTCAAAAAAGTTGGGAAAAGGCCATGTTTCCCACTGTGAGACATCCCCTTTTCTCTTTACAACAGTCTGTAAACGTCTGGGGACTGAGGAGACAAGTTGCTCAAGTTTAGGGAGAGGAATGTTAACCCATTCTTGTCTAATGTAGGATTCTAGTTGTTCAACTGTCTTAGGTCTTTTTTGTCATATCTTCTGTTTTATGATGCGCCAAATGTTTTCTATGGGTGAAAGATCTGGACTGCAGGCTGGCCAGTTCAGTACCCGGACCCTTCTTCTACGCAGCCATGATGCTGTAATTGATGCAGTATGTGGTTTGGCATTGTCATGTTGGAAAATGCAAGGTCTTTCCTGAAAGAGACGCCACCTGGATGAGAGCATATGTTGCTCTAGAACCTGGATATACCTTTCAGCATTGATGGTGTCTTTCCAGATGTGTAAGCTGCCCATGCCACACTCACTAATGCAATCCCATACCATCAGAGATGCAGGCTTCTGAACTGAGCGCTGATAACAACTTGGGTCGTCCTTCTCCTCTTTAGTCCGAATGACACGGCGTCCCTGATTTCCATAAAGAACTTCAAATTTTGATTCGTCTGACCACAGAACTGTTTTCCACTTTGCCACAGTCCATTTTAAATGAGCCTTGGCCCAGAGAAGACGTCTGCGCTTCTGGATCATGTTTAGATATGGCTTCTTCTTTGAACTATAGAGTTTTAGCTGGCAACGGCGGATGGCACGGTGAATTGTGTTCACAGATAATGTTCTCTGGAAATATTCCTGAGCCCATTTTGTGATTTTCAATACAGAAGCATGCCTGTATGTGATGCAGTGCTGTCTAAGGGCCTGAAGATCATGGGCACCCAGTATGATTTTCCGGCCTTGACCCTTATGCATAGAGATTTTTCCAGATTCTCTGAATCTTTTGATGATATTATGCACTGTAGATGATGATATGTTCAAACTCTTTGCAATTTTACACTGTCAAACTCCTTTCTGATATTGCTCCACTATTTGTCGGTGCAGAATTAGGGGGATTGGTGATCCTCTTCCCATCTTTACTTCTGAAAGCCGCTGCCACTCCAAGATACTCTTTTTATACCCAATCATGTTAATGGCCTATTGCCAATTGACCTAATGAGTTGCAATTTTGTCCTCCAGCTGTTCCTTTTTTGTACCTTTAACTTTTCCAGCCTCTTATTGCCCCGTCCCAACTTTTTTGAGATGTGTTGCTGTCATGAAATTTCAAATGAGCCAATATTTGGCATGAAATTTCAAAATGTTTCACTTTCGACATTTGATATGTTGTCTATGTTCTATTGTGAATACAATATCAGTTTTTGAGATTTGTAAATTATTGCATTCCGTTTTTATTTACAATTTGTACTTTGTCCCAACTTTTTTGGAATCGGGGTTGTAGATTTCAAAATAAGTTTTCTAAAATACTTTCTTTTTCTTGTGCCCCAAATAAAACAAAGGGTGTCATGGGCCTACCTGTGGGCTTCTCTATTCAGGTAACATCTCCACTCAGCATTACCGGCCACGCCCGCTCTCACTTCCTCTTATTAACTTTCAGTGACTGTCATTGGCTGTTGCCGATCACCTGCTTCCCCCCGTGTGTATTTAAGCTGCAGTTCTCCCTAGACTCAGTGTCAGATTGTCTGCAACTTCCAGAGTGATAACCTGCTCTGTGTTCCTACTACTCTGACTCCTGATGATATCCTGTTCCGTCTGACTCTGTCTGCTCTCCAGCCCCGGTAACCTGATCTGCCTTCTGTCTTGTCGGTTCTGCCTCTTGCCTGCCTCTCCTGTACATTCGCCTGATCTCCAGCTTGCTGAGGGACTACTGCTGGGAGACTGCCTGAAACCCCAAGTGCTATCAGCCTACAGCCACACCTCTCTGACAACGCTTGATCCTGTTTGAGCTCAGATGCTAAGCAGGGCCAGGCCTGGTCAGTACTTGGATGGGAGACTTCAGAAGTCCCTGCCTCTCAGTCCTCCTGCCACTGAACTTCACACACATGCATTCTCCCAACTCCCTTTTCCCCTGTTATTATTAAACTGTGGTTTGAGTGCATTTGATCTCCTCTCCTGTCTGGTCCTTGACAAAGGGTGTTCTACTGTTAGCTGGCAGAAAGTTGAATCTGCATGTAGATGAGCTAGGTAATGATTCTGATGGTTGATTTTGTTTTGCTTTGATTACTTTAAATTCTGTTAAATATTGTTGTCTCCATATATGCCCCAAATATCTTTGAGCCGCAGTTTTTTGATGTCAAAGCCAGACTCCTACCATTAAATGTTCCTATAATCATAGGTGATCTCAATTTAACAATTGATATCCTGGATAGGTCCAACTCTACTCCACCTACTTCCAACCAGCTTTTTTCATCTAACTACATTACAGACTTCATGAAGGACTTAAATGTAGTGGATGGATGGCGTATCAGGAATCCTAGTGCAAGGGATTACACATTTTTCTCTTCACGCCATAAAACATTTTCTAGAATTGATTATATTTTCATTTCAGCTGCCTTACTAGAGTCTGTTTTGAATACTGAAATCCTACCCATGCTCATTTCTGATCATTCTCCAGTCAAAAATCACCTTATCTAAAGCCTACTCCTCTGTGCGTTTTAAGCGTTGGCGCTTTAATGTATACCTTCTACAGGATGAAAGTTTTCTAGAACATATTAGGAAAGATCTGGATGAATTTATCTCCCTAAACAAATCACCTGATGTAAATCCTCACACTCTGTGGGAGACTACAAAATGTGCAATCAGAGGCAGCTGTATATCATATTCCTCCAAATTAGCCACAGACTGTAAGAAGAAAATCAGTGCCCTAGAAAAAGAAATTCAGCAAATGGAACTATCACAGAAAAATAATTATGATATTGCTAGAGCAAGAACATTGAAGTCCTTAAAGGCAGAATATAAGGATGCCACTAGCGTAAGGGCTGAGTTTATCTTACTCAGAACAAGACAACTTTATTACGAACAGTCAGATAGACCTAACAGACTTCTGGCATTGTGCCTCAAACAGTCAGAACGTCTTGCCTCAGTGGATGCAGTTAGAGACTCCTCTGGAATAGTGTTTACACAGCCACCTCTAGTGAATAATATTTTTAGAGAATTTTATTCTGAACTTTACAAGTCTGAAACACCAGATGACTTGACAGACATGCATGCTTTTTTAGGTCCTTTATATCTTCCATCTCTTTCAGCAGAACAAGCTGCCCAATTAGATGCACCATTCACCTTAGAGGAACTTAGATCAGCGGCTGTCTCCATGACAAGACACAAGTCACCAGGGCTGGATGGGTTACCTCCAGAGCTTTTTGTAGACCTCTGGGACTTGGTAGGGCCTTTATTACTTAACTCTATCCATCACTCACTTGATATTGGTTATTTCCATAGAGACCAAAGGTCAGCACTGATTTCCTTGTTGTTAAAGACTGGGAAGGACCTGCTGGACTGTGGGAACTATAGACCGTCATCACTGTTAAATTCAGACATTAAGATATATGCTAAAGCTCTCTCTAACAGGCTGAACAAATATATCTCTCATTTAGTACATGAGGATCAGACAGGATTTATCAGGGGCCGTTTGGCCTCAGACAATGTTAGGCGGCTTTTGCATGTTATAGATGCCACCAAAGATGATGATGATTCATATGCGGTCTTTAGTCTAGATGCTATGAAGGCCTTTGATAGGCTGGAATGGTGCTATCTGTGGACTGTGCTCAGAAGGTTTGGCTTTGGAGACACATTTATCCATATGGTTCAAACACTTTACAACAAACCCTCTGCAAGTGTCTCCACAGGTCACAAGTTGTCTTCACAGTTCTGTCTAGAGAGAAGCACTAGACAAGGCTGCCCCCTTTCTCCAATTTTATTTGCTTTATCACTGGAACCCTTAGGTCAAGTAGTCAGACAGAGTCCTTTAATTTCTCCTATACAAATAAAAAACACCACACATCATATATCGCTTTACGCGGACGGCATTATTCATTACCTTTCTGATATTGATAATTCAGTTCCTCAAGCTCTAGCTTTATTTGAAAGATTTGGCTCTTTTTCAGGCTACAAAATCAGCTGGAGTAAATCTATATTAATGCCTCTTAAGTCAGTCCCGGGGCGGCACGGTGGTGTAGTGGTTAGCGCTGTCGCCTCACAGCAAGAAGGTCCGGGTTTGAGCCCCGTGGCCAGCGAGGGCCTTTCTGTGCGGAGTTTGCATGTTCTCCCCATGTCTGCATGGGTTTCCTCCGGGTGCTCCGGTTTCCCCCACAGTCCAAAGACATGCAGGTTAGGTTAACTGGTGACTCTAAATTGAGCGTAGGTGTGAATGTGAGTGTGAATGGTTGTCTGTGTCTATGTGTCAGCCCTGTGATGACCTGGCAACTTGTCCAGGGTGTACCTTGCCTTTCGCCCGTAGTCAGCTGGGATAGGCTCCAGCTTGCCTGCAACCCTGTAGAACAGGATAAAGTGGCTAGAGATAATGAGATGAGAGATGAGATGAGTCAGTCCCACCTAAACTTAATCTTCCTATATCCTCACCTATTCAGATTAAAACCTCTGGTTTCACTTATCTAGGTGTAAGTATTCATCCTTCCCTCAGTGAGATTCGCAAGTGCAATTTTAATGTAATGTTACAAAAAGTCAAGAATGATCTGAACAGATGGTCCCCACTCCAAATTTCTATCTGCGGTAGGATTTCTGTGTTGAAAATGAACATTCTTCCCAGGGTTAATTTTTTGTTTTCTGCTATACCACTGACTCCACCACCACAATTTTTTAGGGACGTTGACAAGTTATGTTCAAATTTCATATGGAATAACAAAAGATCTAGAATTCATTTAAAGACATTGCAGCTTCCCAAATTGTCTGGTGGTCTAGCTGTACCTAATTTCAAGCATTATTTTTGGGCTTTTCAGCTGAGATTTGCAAAAACATGGTTTGATCCTTCTTCCAAAATTTCCTGGCAATCCATTGAACAAGAATTGGTTCATCCCCTGAGACTACAGGATTTACCATTTGCAGGTATCATTCAAAGAAGCTCATGCCTACGACTGGGTCCAATTATAAACTGCTCTCTTGAAGTTTGGAAACAGGCCTGCAAGTTTCTGGGGTATAACCACAAATTTCATAAATCCTCTCCCATATGGCACAACAACCTTCTCTTAACAGGCTCTAAACCTTTTATTTTTCCTTGTTGGTCAAATAAAAATGTCCATACTCTGAATGATATTTTTGACCCTGATGGTTTACGCTCTTTTCAAGACATTTGTAACTCTTTCTCTCTCCCTGGTACATCCTTTATCTTTTACCTTAGGCTACACTCTGCACTTAAGGCCTATGGGGTTTCATGGGATAGCCACTTGGTCAATCATCCCCTTCTTGAACATTTGCAGAACTTTAATTCAACCAGGGGTTTGGTGTCATATTTGTATGGTTTATTTACTGCAGAAAGACATTCTCCCATAGGTGCTGTTTCAGTTTGGTTCAGGGAGTTTGACAGATATGGTGTGGAGCCTGACTGGGAAACTATCTGGACTAATATTTTCTCATCTTCCAAATGTCTGGATCATCAATTAATACATTTTAAGTTCGTCCATAGGGTCTATATAACACCATGCAGAGCTTACTTAATGAAACTTTCAGATGATAAATGTTGTAAGAAATGCAGCACAAGCTCTACTGGGGACTATTTTCACATGTGTTGGGAATGCCCACCCATTGTCAAGTTTTGGAAGCATGTTGTTAAAACACTTTCAAATTTTTTAATGGATGAGGTGCCTTTATGTCCTAGGTTACTTTTACTAGCTGATGATTCGGATCTAATTCTTAGCTTACAACAGAAAAGGATTTTAATGGCGGCTTTGACTGCCTTAAAGAAAGCCATTTTGAAAGGTTGGTTCAAGTCTGATATGAATGTGGTAGCCGTTTGGCATTCCTACATTTTGGACATTTTACTTCTTGAGCGTGCTATAGCAAGATTTCACAAAGCCACGCCACGAACAATCAGTAACTGGTCAGCTGCTATATCTTTCTTTTCTTTAAACCCTTGATGTCATGATATGTAGCCTTATTTTATTTCAATTTTTTTTTTTTGTGTGTGTGTGTGTGTGTGTGTGTGTGTGTACTAGTATTGTATCTCAGCCAGCACTGTATGTACAACCCTCCCCCCCCTTAATTTTGTTTTGTTTGTTTTTCTTTTACATTATGCATTGCTGTTTGTTGCTGTATGTGTGTGTTTTGTGTTAAAGCAATAAAAACATTAACAAAAAAAACATAACATGAAACTTATATTAAAGGCGGTGTATCTCAGTGTCTAATACCAAACTTAATCAAACAAATATGCACAATTTGACGTTTTATGGTAGGCCAGTGTGCATGACAATATTTCCCCATCAGCCATAAATGCATCTGCAAATTTAATATCTTACAGTGAATTGAAGAGGATTTATGACCTTAATTTCACTGATTTTATTTTAAGACTTTTTAAGGAGCCACAGGAATCCTGTGGTGCAAAAATTCAATCAGCTCAGCTTTGTCTGATGACTTGTGACCATCTGTCTTCCTCTTGATCACATTCCAGAGGTTCTCAATGGAGGGCTGGAGATTGGGCTGGCCATGACAGGGTCTTGATCTTGTAGTCCTCCATCCACATCTTGATTGACCTGGCTGTGTGGCATGGAGCATTGTCCTGCTGGAAAACCCAATCCTCAGAGTTAGGGAGCAATGTCAGAGCAAAAGGAAGCAAGTATTTTTCCAGGATAACCTTGTACATGGTTTGATTTATGTGTCCTTCACAAACAAAAATCTGCCCCATTCCAGCCTTGCTGAAGCACCCCCAGATCATCACCGACCCCCTCACCAAATTTCACAATGGGTGTAAGACACTGTGTCTTGTAGGCCTCTCCAAGTCTCCATCTAACCATTACATGACCAGGTGATGGGAAAAGCTGAAAATTAGACTTATCAGAGTAGATGACCTTACTCCAGTCCTCTATGGTCCAATCCTTATGGTCTTCAGCAAACCTCAGCCTGGCTCTTCTTTGCTTCTCACTGATGAAGGGCTTTTTTTCTAGCTTTGCATGGCTTCAACCCCACCTGGAGGAGCTTGTTTCAAACTGTCCTTGCCATGCACTTAACCCCAGCTGCCATTTGCCATTCCTTTTCTAGGTCACTTGATATCATCCTATGGTTGTTGAGTGACATTCAAAGGAGTTGATGATCATCCCAGACAGTGGAAAGTCATTTTTGCCCTCTGCCACTCTGTAACTTTGTTGTGCCCAATGTCTGCTGCTTGACCTTGTTCTTATGAACTGCTATCTTTGAAATTTTGAGGATGGAAGCAACCTCATGCTCACTGTATCCCTCTGCCAGTAAAGTCAGAATTGGACCCTTCTTTTTCTCACTTAAAACTTTTCTTTTGATCTCTTTTGGCAGGATGAAGAGATATTTTTGTATTCCAATTAAATTTAAGGTACTTCTAGCACTGTTTTTGCCATCCAAACTGGTCCTATTGCAAGACGATAGTGATGACCACAGCAATAGTTTTTATACTTTTCATTGTTAAAAAAGATTTGGTGATCACCTAATCAGCAACTCATTAAGTAAAATGAGGTGCTTGTGTTGGAATTCCAGCACAAACACTGGAATGAAATGGAAGCCTCACATAGAGACGCTGATTTAAGAAAAATTTAAGTGGTCTCATGATTTTTTTTTCCAGAGCTGTCTGTGTGTGGGTGGGTGGGTGTAAGAGAATGGACTATGTTTGTGGTGGGTGGGTGCAATGCCTGGGCCGGGGCACTAGGGAAGCTGTGATGCCGAGCAGCAGGAAGTGTCTGAGCTGTAAAGATGGCTGCCATATATAAACAGGAAGTGGAAGGTGCCAGGCCCCCCTTTTTTTTGTCTCATTTTGTGCAGGGGGTAAGGTTGGTGGTGTACAGGGTTTTTTCTTTTGTTTGTCCAGGTGTGATGTGTGCCGTGCGTTAGAAACTTGGTGTGTGTTGCGACTGTTTGATTGACCTGTTCAGATTTTACAGATTGGTTGTGTAGACTGGTATCTTAGCCTCCATTCTGTAGTTCTGTTGTATGTATGTAGGCAATTGCAGTTTCAGAGCGTGAGTGTTGCTGTGTGTGCGTAGTTGTGTGTCTGGTGTCAGTTTCATATTGGTTGTTTGTTTCTGTCCCAGGCAGGGTGGCCAACCTGTACTGGGACACTGTACACCGCCAATTGCTTCAGCCAGTGGCCCAGCATAGATACCGGTTTGTGCAATATGTGGTAGTGGTTGATTTTTATTGTTACTGGTTCATGAACTCAATAAAATTAACTTAATAACTCTGTTTGGTACTATTTTAAAAACATATTTAATAGTAGGGTTTTAAACTTGCTATTTGTGGGCCACTGGCTGTAGTAGGGGGTCAACTGCTCGCCATAGGTCTATTGTGTTTGTAATGGTTTTTATCTGTTCACCACAGAGCTATTGAGTGTGTTTTTTGTAGTGGGTTTTTATAACTAGATTGATGGACTGTTTTTTGGTTGCTGTGGTTACTGTGTGTGTAGTGCTATCCTGAAGGTGAGCAGTTGTCAGAGGTGGAAAAACTGGATTGACAAAGTAAAAGTCCTGCTTAGGTTTTCCTTCTGCCTGTGCTCTCAACACAGGTGATTTCACCAATTAGCTCATCAACCTGGCTTAGGGGATGTGGTAATTAGGATCAGCTGGTTCATTGAATTGGCTGGAGCAAAAATGTAGCAGGGTTTTTACTTTCTGCACCTGGGTTTTTCCACCTCTGGCAGTTATCCCGCCCCAACCTCTCTTCTGTCTCTATTGTGTAAGCTTTTAATAAACCCCACATTATTTGCAAATGTGTCTTGGTCTTCTCTGGTGTTAAACAACATTGCTGGTGTCTTGACCCTGTTACATCTTTGGCATAGTCAGCAGGTTTGGCATTAAAGTTGTTACACCACTGAAGATGTCTGAAAATCAGAACGAGGGAGGTGGGAGACCAAGAGCTTTTTCCATGCCATCTTTTTTTCATGCATGATGCCTTGTTCTAGGTTCTCAGGGGGAAGAGGGGCAAATGACATCTCTTTTAAACAATGGAAATGTGATTTAGAAATGTGGTTTAAAATGTACGCCATACCTGTAGACAGCCAGCTTGACTGGGTAGTTAATTGCTTAGATGGGGAAGCGAAGTGGGAGGTGGCCATTTTGCTTGACTCTGAGAAAGGCACAGTTGCTAAAGTGTTTCAAAAGCTTCAAGATTTGTATGCTAGCCTTGCCTCTGCCTCAGTCACTTGCTCTCTGTTCTTCAATTGTAGGCAATACTCAGAGTGTAAGAGTTTTTGCCCTTTGCCTACAGGAGTGTTGGCAAAAGATGGTCAATGATGCCAGAAATATCCTGAACCCAGATGTGCTGATGCGCGACCAGTTCATCGCTGGACTGTTTGACGATGGTCTGAAGAGGGACCTGAGGCTAAAGGTAACTTTAGATAATACTCTTTTCAGACGTGAAGACCGAGGCCGTACTGCATGTGGGGTTAGAGGAAGATGGCTATGCTTATTGCAGGACAATGAAGACTGCCCCACAAAAACAACCTTGGGATGATCTTCAGAGGCTCAAGGTGGAACTCAAAACAGAATTGTCCAAGGAAGTTGAGCTCCAAGTGACCAGTCTTTCTCGGACTCTACTGCAGGGTTTTTGAGAAGAATTCCAGAAAGCCAGGCTGGAGGGAAGTCCACAGAGCCATGGCTTACTTCAGGTCCCACAAAGATCACGGAGCTATTCCCCAGGCCCAAGACACCAGAGGGCAGGACAACAACTTCGGCCACATGAGTACGATGAACAAGGATGCCCTGTTTGCTTTATTTGTAGAACTCCTGGTCATATTGCCCATCAGTGCCCTAAGCAGAACCCACAGGCCAATTTAAACTAGCGTGCCCTGCTGTTGAGGATTGAACAGCAGGCCTATTGGCAAAGGATCCTTCCCCACTCCCCAGGTCAAAGGAAAATTCATGTCCCATCCCTCCTCAAGCTGTACCTGTGGTAAACCCTGCACCTTTTAAGTCAGCCTCTGACCCAATTGTTGTCCTTTCACCTATCCGTAAGTCCCTTGTGACACTGCCTATACCAACACCTGATCTACCCACTGTAAGCTCTCTGCCATTGCATGTAGCCAACTCCATGGTGCCAAATGCCACTTCAAGCATCAGACTGCCCCCTTGTGGCCTTGTTGGGGAATGCCCTATGATCCAGGTGTCTATGGATGGAGTTGACATCTCCTGCTTGTTGGATACTGGCTCCCAGGTATCCATGATGCGTCAGGACTGGTTTGAAGAGCATGTTGGGAAGAATGGTCAATGGCTAAAGAATCCAACCTCCTGGCTAAAGCTGAGAGCAGCCAATGGCAAGGAGATCCCGTACTTGGGGTATGTAACACTTCAGGTAGATGTAGCTGGTGTGAACCTAGTAAATGTGGGGGTAATTGTGGTCAAAGATTCCTGTCTGACAGTTCCTGCATTAGTGGGGATGAATATTAAATAAGTGTGGCAAGTCTTGTTCCAGAACATTGCTCCCTGTGAAGTCAAGGACCAGCCATCCATGAATACCCTAGGGAAGGTCATGTGGAAGAAGGCCATGCACATCTGCCAAAAGGAACATCACTTTGTATCACCGGAGGGGTTCGTGGGCTATGCACGCCTGGCAAGTAGACGCCCTGTGACCGTACTCGGTAATCGTGAGGTGCTACTGAATTGTAGAGCTAGAAGCGGGCCGTGTGGTCGAAGTTATGAAGCCCTTATGGAGCCATTGCCTATTCGAGACGGACTGTTGGTGGCCTGTTCCTTGGTGACTGTGAAAAGCGGCCAAATGCAGGTGCATGTTTGAAACATCAGTAATACACCACTGGCAGTATACCCATACCAGAAGTTGGGAGAATTGCTGGCATTAGATGTGTGTGAGGTGTTCGATGACTGTCCTGACTTGCAGTTGATCCCAGATGAAGCCAGTGGGGTGCCAGTAAATACTGTAGGAACAGGCAATGTAAACACCTAACTACCACCTGGGTTTGATCTAGAAGGGTTTCCATTGTCTGTTGAACAAAGGATAAGCTGATGACACTGTTGACCAAATATCAATCTGTCTTTTCACAGCATGATGAAGACTATGGCTGCACTGATGCCATCCTGCATGAGATTCCATCAGGTGATGCAGCCCCTATTAGACAGAGATATCGTCAGATTCCCCCAAATCTGTATGGTGAGGTCAGAGCTTTGTTGAAGCGGATGTTGGATGCCAATGTAATCAGACCAAGTTCAAGTCCATGGTCTTCCCCTATAGTGCTAGTGTGAAAGAAGGATAGTTCCATTCGCTTTTGTGTGGACTATAGGCAGTTGAACCAAGTCATGAGGAAGGACTTGTATCCACTGCCTCGGGTGGAGGAAGCGCTGGCCAGCTTAAAGAAGGCTTGCTGGTACTCAACCTTGGATCTTGCGTCTGGTTGCAGGCAAGTCAAAATGCATGAAAAGGATAAGGACAAGACTGCATTCACAACCCCCATGGGGCTATTTGAGTTCCAGCGAATGCCGTTCGGGTTGTGTAATGCCCCAGCCAGCTTCCAGCGCTTAATGGAGAGTTGCTTGGGAGATCAAAACTATCAATCATTGCTGATCTATTTGGATGATGTGATTGTTTTTGCTGCAGACTTTGATACCCATCTTGATCGTCTTGATTTTGCCTTTTCTCGCCTTTCCCAGCAGGGTTTAAAGTTGAAACCAGAAAAATGTAAGCTCTTACGTAGCAGTGTCCAATGCCTGGGTCATGTGGTATCTGATGCTGCCATAGCTCCAGACCCTGAGAAAGTGCTGGCTGTTCAGCAGTGGAAGGTACCAAGTTCCCCAACAGAGCTACGAGCATTTCTTGGCCTGGCTGGGTATTATCGCAGGTTTAAGGGATTCTCACAAAAAGTGGCACCACTGCATAAGTTATTGGGGGGACATCCTACAAAGAAACCTAAATCTAGAGCTTCATGTCCTCCCTGGAATTGGTCCAATGAATGTGAAACAGCATTTGTGTCCTTAAAACAGGGTCTCATGCAAGTACCAGTCTTAGCGTTTGCAAATTTCACACTACCCTTTTTGCTCTACACTGATGCAAGCCATCAAGGCTTAGGGGCAGTGCTCTCACAGATACAGGATGGGCATGAAAAGGTAATTGCTTATGCCAGCAGGGGTTTCCAGGGTGCAGAACACAATGATGCTAATTATAGCTCTTTCAAGCTAGAACTACTAGCCCTTAAATGGGCCATCACTGAAAAGTTTCATGAGTATCTCCTTGGCTCAGACTTCACGGTATATACTGATAACAATCCACTTGCACATCTGGCTACAGCACGATTAGGGGTGGTGGAGCAACGTTGGGTGGCTCGGCCGGCTAGTTATAGGTTCCAAGTCAAACACCGCTCTGGCAGATCGAATGTAAATGTTGATGTTCTGTCCCAATATCCAGTAGGTGCTGCAGTGGTGCCAGATGAAGATGATGGTGTGGAGGTTCCAGGGTTCCAAGAGGTTACCGTTGAAGTGGTGCAAGCTTGCCTCTTGGGATCCTGTTCAGAAGGGGCTATAACACCAGCAGAGGGCCAGCCACTGTCTGGGGTACCAGGATAAGACAGAACTGGACAGTAGAAAGGTGGGCAGAAGTGCAACAGCAAGACCCTGTAATCTCTCGTGTGTTGTGGTTCCTGCAGACAAAAAGGTCATTGTGGGCTCCTGAACGACAACGTGAGGGCCCCAAATTACTGAGACTGCTGAGAGAGATGCCCCGTCTGCAGTTTCGAGAAGGAATTCTGTATCGGTGTATCCAAGATCCAAACACCAACATGTTGTGCTACCAACTTCTGCTCCCTCAAAGTTTACAGAAGGAGGCCTTCACTTGTCATGAGAAGATGGGACATTTTGCTGTTGAAAAGACTCTGAAAACACTGCAGATGAACTACTACTGGCCTTATATGGCCACAGATGTCCAGAGATGGTGCTCAGAATTTCAAGCATGCACCTTTCGGAGAAGGCCTGGTACGTCAGCTGCCGGGTTGACCCCTTTTGTGGCCTCTTATCCTCTTGAAATTGTCACCATTGACTTTCTGTCCCTTGAAGCAGCAGTAGGGGGCTTCCAAAATATTATGGTGTTGACTGACCACTTCACCAAGTTTGCATGGGCAGCAGCCACCCGAGACCAAACTGCTGCAACTACAGTGAGTGATGTGGCAGCAGGTCATACAGTACTTTGGCTGTCCATCCCGGTTTCACTCAGACCAGGGTCCAAACTTTGAGGCGGCAGTGGTGAAGCAGCTCTGTGATTTATACAGCTGTAAAAAGTCATAACACCCCTTATCACCCAGAGGGTAACAGTCTCACAGAATGTTTTAACCACACCCTACTGGGCATGCTGGGAACTCTAGTGGAGGAAAAGAAATACAGGTGGGCTGACTACTTACCAGAAATGCTGCATGCTTATAATAACACTGTCCACAGCTCCACAGGGTATACACCATCCTACCTCATGTTTGGCTGGCATGTCAGGACCCCCCTGGATGTGATGTTGGGACACCCCATGGATCAACAGAATACCATGGAGGAGTGGGTGAGAAGGCATCATGAGCGCCTTGCATTATGCCTACAGAAGAGCTGGTGAGTTGACTGTAGGGGCAGGGCAGCATCAAAAGAAACATGATAATCAATGTCTTCTTGGGCCTTTAATGGTGGGAGAAAGGGTGTTGGTGCGTAATGTTGGTCCCAAGGGACAAGGTAAACTGGCTAATTTCTGGCATATGCCGCATGTGGTGATTAAACAACCAAACATTGACATTCCTGTTTGTGGTTAAACCTGAAAAGGGGGGTGGGAAAGAAAGGGTGTTGCATAGAAAGTTGCTTCAGCCTTGTCCTCTGATTTTACAGGCTCCCGTTGAAGCTGGAGCAGCAGATGGGCCTGGGCCATCAACTTCAGCAGCAGATGGACCTGGACCACCGACTCCTTGGCTGTTCCCACCGACCCGGTGGCTATCGCCTTTGACAACTTGCACTCCCTCTGTAAGACCGTCTGAGAAAGACGGGGCCACCTCTGATACTGAAGGACCATGTCGGTCACATCGTATCACCAAAGGCATTCCACCAGAACGATATGGGGATGCTTGAGGCCAGCCCAAGGATGGACTGAGGAAAAGTGGAGGGGGGTGTAAGAGAATGGACTGTTTGTGGTGGGTGGGTGCAATGCCTGGGCCAGGGCACTAGGGGAGCTGTGATGCCGAGCAGCAGGAAGTGCCTGAGCTGTAAATATGGCTGCCATATATAAACAGGAAGTGGAAGGTGCCGGCCCCCTTTTTTTTGGTCTCCTTTTTGTGCAGGGGGTAAGGTTAGTGTACAGGGGTTTTTTTTTTCTTTTGTTTGTCCAGGTGTGATGTGTGCCGTGTGCTAGAAACTTGGTGTGTGTTGCAACTGTTTGACTGACCTGTTCAGATTTTACAGATTGGTTGTGTAGATTGGTATCTTAGCTTCCATTCTGTAGTTCTGTTGTATGTAGGCAGTTGCAGTTTCAGAGTGTGAGTGTTGCTGTGTGTGCATAGTTGTGTGTCTGGTGTCAATTTCATATTGGTTGTTTGTTTCTGTCCCAGGCAGGGTGGCCAACCTGTACTGGGACACTGTACGCCGCCAACTGCTTCAGCCAGCGGCCCAGCATAGATACCGGTTTGTGCAATATGTGGTAGTGGTTGATTTTTATTGTTACTGGTTCATGAACTCAATAAAATTAACTTAACTCTGCTTAGTACTATTTTAAAAACATATTTAATAGTAGGGTTTTAAACTTGCTATTTGTGGGCCACTGGCTGTAGTAGGGGGTCAGCTGCTCGCCACAGGTCTATTGTGTTTGTAATGGTTTTTATCTGTTCACCACAGAGCTGTGTTTTTTGTAGTGGGTTTTTATAACTAGATTGATGGACTGTTTTTGGATTGCTGTGGTTGCTGTGTGTGAACTGCTCACCTTCAGGATATCACTACTCTTCCCCCCCCCCCCCCGAACCCCTCTTCTGTCTCTATTGTGTAAGCTTTTAATAAACCCCACATTATTTGCAAATGTTTCTTGGTCTTTGGTGTGAAACAACATTGCTGGTGTCTTGACCCTGTTACATGTGCATTTACCAGTATGTCTTCTCCCTTCCAAGATGTTGTGTTTTAATGTTCCATGCTCTACCATCCCCTCTTTAC
Organism: Neoarius graeffei; assembly: GCF_027579695.1. Classification (NCBI taxonomy): domain Eukaryota; kingdom Metazoa; phylum Chordata; class Actinopteri; order Siluriformes; family Ariidae; genus Neoarius; species Neoarius graeffei. The sequence goes on from NC_083576.1 coordinate 90,805,825, forward strand.
ATCCTTACCCACTTCATATCCAAGTGTAGTTGGAAAATGTATTAGAAAAGGTAAAGGGACATGGATGGATGGATGGATGGATGGATGGATGGGAAAATGTATTTTTATAATAACCAAGTCAGAGTCCAATCTGAACCAATTTTAGATGCTGAACTGAAAAAGCCCTGCTGCAGAAAGTAATGGTCCAAAATTCCTCCACACTGCAAGTCTGCACAAAACACTTGGAGGTTGTTATTGCTAGTAAAGGATTTACTAGTTCTACTTAAGGGTTCTGATCATTTTCTCAAACTTCAATTAAGAGCTTTTGTGTTATTAGTTTAGCAAGCATGAGTGTATTATTTTGACTTGATCTTGAATGAAGATCCATTCATCCATTATCCATGACTGCTTATCCTGTACAGGGTCGCGGGTAAGCTGGAGCCTATCCTAGCTGACTATGGGTGAGAGGTGGGGTACCCCCTGGACAAGTCACCACATCATTGCAGAGCTGACACACAGAGACAAACAACTATTCACACTCGCATTCACACCTAAGGTCAATTTAGAGCCACCAATTATCCTAACCTGCATGTCTTTGGACTGTGGGGCAAACCAGAGCACCCGGAGGAAACCCACACAGACACAGGGAGAACATGCAAACTCTGCAAAGAAAGGCCCCCCCATCAGTCACTGGGCTTGAACCCAGAACCTTCTTGTTGCGAGGCAACAATGCTAACCATTACACCACTGTGCCGCCCTGAATAAAGATCTGATCACATTTTATCATTAATCAATACAGAATTCCAGGTGATTCTGAAGGTCAGAATATTTTTGCAAATGTATGTTCCTCTTGTTTATTTCATGGTGTCAGCTTACCTGGTAAAGTGAACAGTGAACTACGCTACATGGGTAACATTGTGTGGACATTTATTTTAATTTATGCTCCAGTGACATAAAGGATTCATATCCTTCTGACTTCATTGCATCAGTTTGGGGAAGGCCTTTTCCTGTTTCAGCATACTCCTCCCTGCAGAAACCAAGATCCATTTGAATTTGGTGTGGAAGAATTTTACTGGACAGTGTGACGGCGGACCAACCAGGGCACCACTCTTCACACAATTGCTCCCGTGTTGCTGAAGAAACAGTCAGCCCCCACCTGCAAACACGCCCTAGGCCATTTTCGGCTCTCCACTGCCTGCCCAGGTTGCACATATCTCACCACTCACTATCACTGCCTTGGAAACATTTATGTCAGATTACTTCCACTATAAGAATCTGTGTGTGCTCGCATGTGTTTGAGTCACAATGCATTTCACAAACCACAGTTCACGTTCAGCTAATGTGCTACATCTGAGACACGGGAAACCAGCCAACCACAGCTGCTCATGCTGAATCACAGGGCAGCGTATCACACTGATGAAATATTCACAAGCTTATTTTCAGATATTTTCTCACATTGTTTTTTGTTAATAAATCACTCAGTTCACTCAGTGGTGCGTTATAACTTTATTTGAATATGCATCACATTAAGCATCAGTAACATCCATAAGCATCATAATAAATGGTGTGTGTTGCATCTCAGTTGCAGCATTAAGATGCTTTAAGCTTTTAATTCGATGGTGACTTCATGAACACACAGTCTGGGGAACTTAGGAGTAGTAACACTGAAAAACACACATAAACACACACATCAATACAATCTCAATCTACTCTCATCTCATTTAGAAATGGATTTAATTCCACTTTTTTAAAATTAAAATCATGGAATAAAACAGTAATCCTTGTGTAACTGTCAGATACTCACATGAAGCCTTGCTGTGGACACTGTGAGTCTGTCTTTTTAACCTCCAGGATGTTTTGGGGAGGAATTTTGCCAGTGAAAAACTCAAAGCAGCATTCTGTAGGTGCAACAGCTTTAGCTGAGCAAAAGAGAGAGGAGGTGTTTTTTTGTCAAACAGAAAATATTAATAAAATAAATGTACAAAAAGTCATACAAAATTATTCCTTCAGTTCTTCAGTTATCGTAATGAAACATTACTACTACTACTACTACTAGTAGTAGTAGTAGTAATCATAATAATAATGCATGAAAGTCAGATCTTATAATAATAAATAAATTGCATCCGTCATGTAATAATTTTATATTTCATAAATATAAATTTTTATGATTAATTAGTCATTATACAGTATAATTCAAATTTTAATCATAATTTTAACAGTAAATACTTGCAATAGATAACTATTCTTTTAGTACAGAAGGTGAACTTCACATGTGAGTTATACTATAAATTGTAATATTTGTACCCCCATTCCTTTCAACAATGGCAGGAAAACCTCACTGCTGAGCTGAGAATGGTGAATCATCTACCACTGAAAATTATATAATTTCAGTGGTGACCTTTTCCATTGCTGAACAATATACAGGGTGTCAGTACTTTGTGCAGATCAACTAATGAGATGTTATTCATTTTGAACCTATAATATGACATAAATGGGTGATTAAACACCCAATGAACATAGATCTGTGGATACATGAAATTTATATATTTCGTTCAACTCACGCTGAGCATCTGAGTAGAGCGCCATGATCAGGACAAAGCCCAGGACCAAAAACACACGATTCATCTTCATGTTCTCAGCAGGTGTGTGAAGATCTGATTCCTTCTCTCTCTCAGACCTAATTTGATTACATCTGGCTTGTTTTATACAAATTTTTACCTAAAGGCAGAGTCTTTTTCCCCGCCCCTTGTACATCCACACGCAGCTCCTTTTCTCACCACATCCTCCACCCAGCCTAAATAAACAACTACTGAAGATCTATCATCAAGATTTATCTTGAAGATAGTAACTTCTCCATCGATTATCATGTAAACAATACGCTGTGATGTACAGCCTATGGTTGAGTGGAAAAGTTCTTGAAATCAACACTGAACATCAGTTAGCATTTATAAACATTCTCTTAGTATCACCACCAACAAAAATGGGAATATGTGTGTGTGTGTTGACAGCAAGCGTAATTGATGAATGTGATTTACAGTGGGGCAAAAAAGTATTTAGTCAGTCACCAATTGTGCAAGTTCTCCCACTTAAAAAGATGAGAGAGGCCTGTAATTTTCATCATAGGTACACTTCAACTATGAGAGACAGAATGAGAAAAAAAATCCAGAAAATCACATTGTCTGATTTTTAAAGAATTTATTTGCAAATTATGGTGGAAAATAAGTATTTGGTCAATAACAAAAGTTCATCTCAATACTTTGTTATATACCCTTTGTTGGCAATGACAGAGGTCAAATGTTTTCTGTAAGTCTTCACAAGGTTTTCACACACTGTTGCTGGTATTTTGGCCCATTCCTCCATGCAGATCTCCTCTAGAGCAGTGATGTTTTGGGGCTGTCGCTGGGCAACACAGACTTTCAACTCCCTCCAAAGATTTTCTATGGGGTTGAGATCTGGAGACTGGCTCGGCCACTCCAGGACCTTGAAATGCTTCTTATGAAGCCACTCCTTCGTTGCCCGGGCGGTGTGTTTGGGATCATTGTCATGCTGAAAGACCCAGCCACGTTTCATCTTCAATGCCCTTGCTGATGGAAGGAGGTTTTCACTCAAAATCTCATGATACATGGCCCCATTCATTCTCTCCTTTACACGGATCAGTCGTCCTGGTCCCTTTGCAGAAAAACAGCCCCAAAGCATGAAGTTTCCACCCCCATGCTTCACAGCAGGTATGGCGTTCTTTGGATGCAACTCAGCATTCTTTCTCCTCCAAACACAACAAGTTGAGTTTTTACCAAAAAGTTCTATTTTGGGTTCATCTGACCATATGACATTCTCCCAATCCTCTTCTGGATCATCCAAATGCTCTCTAGCAAACTTCAGACGGGCCTGGACATGCACTGGTTTAAGCAGGGGGACACGTCTGGCACTGCAGGATTTGAGTCCCTGGCAGCGTAGTGTGTTACTGATGGTAGCCTTTGTTACTTTGGTCCCAGCTCTCTGCAGGTCATTCACTAGGTCCCCCCGTGTGGTTCTGGGATTTTTGCTCACTGTTCTTGTGATCATTTTGACCCCACAGGGTGAGATCTTGCGTGAAGCCCCAGATCGAGGGAGATTATCAGTGGTCTTGTATGTCTTCCATTTTCTAATAATTGCTCCCACAGTTGATTTCTTCACACCAAGCTGCTTACCTATTGCAGATTCAGTCTTCCCAGCCTGGTGCAGGTCTACAATTTTGTTTCTGGTGTCCTTTGACAGCTCTTTGGTCTTGGCCATAGTGGAGTTTGGAGTGTGACTGTTTGAGGTTGTGGACAGGTGTCTTTTATACTGATAATGAGTTCAAACAGGTGCCATTAATACAGGTAATGAGTGGAGGACAGAGGAGCCTCTTAAAGAAGTTGTTACAGGTCTGTGAGAGCCAGAAATCTTGCTTGTTTGTAGGTGACCAAATACTTATTTTAGCGAGGAATTTACCAATTAATAAATTAAAAATCCTACAATGTGATTTCCTGGATTTTTCCCCCCATTCTGTCTCTCATAGTTGAAGTATACCTATGATGAAAATTACAGGCCTCTCCATCTTTTTAAGAGGGAGAACTTGCACAATTGGTGGCTGACTCAATACTTTTTTGCCCCACTGTATGTGTGCTTCTGTTATATTTACCTCAAATCGCATTATCATTTTGTCAATCAATCTTCATTCATTAGCCCATAATATAACCAGAGGTGGACAAAGTACCCAACTTCATTACTTAAGTCAAAGTACAGATCCCACTGGTCAAATGTTACGCCGATACAAGTGAAAGTTGGACAGTCAAATTTTTCCTTCAGGTAAAATACTGAAGTACTTGCTTTTAAAAATACTAAAGCATTAAAAGTAGATTTTCTGTCAATGCATTGTTGTATTATTGCCACAGCGCTTACAAAACTTAATGCCTCTGAAGCAACCGACTGGATTTACTGATGATCTTGTAGAACCTGTAGAATAAACACATGGTAGAATGTTACAATATGAAACACAACTGAACTGAAAAAGAACCATTGTCATTTTTTTTTATTCCCTGTAACCCTCCTCGGAGGCACGGTGGTGTAGTGGTTAGCGCTGTCACCTCACGGCAAGAAGTTCCGGGTTTGAGCCCCGTGGCCAGCGAGGGCCTTCTGTGCAGAGTTTGCATGTTCTCCCCGTGCCCGTGTGGGTTTCCTCTGGGTGTTTAGATGACATTTATTAGAGTTACACTTAATATCTTAAAGATAATATACACAGGCGGCACAGTGGTGTAGTGGTTAGCACTGTCGCCTCACAGCAAGAAGGTCCAGGTTCGAGCCCCATGGCCGGTGAGGGCCTTTCTGTGCGGAGTTTTCATGTTCTCCCCGTGTCTGCGTGGGTTTCCTCCGGGTGCTCTGGTTTCCCCCACAGTCCAAAGACATGCAGGTTAGGTTAACTGGTGACTCTAAATTGACTGTAGGCACGAATGTGAGTGTGAATGGTTGTCTGTGTCTATGTGTCAGCCCTGTGATGACCTGGCGACTTGTCCAGGGTGTACCCCGCCTTTCGCCCGTAGTCAGCTGGGATAGGCTCCAGCTTGCCTGCGACCCTGTAGAACAGGATAAAGCAGCTAGAGATAATGAGATGAGATGAGATGAGATGTAACCCTCCTCCCCACCCCCACAAAGCAGCATGGTAGTGTTCTGACCCGGCTCTGGCAGTGTGTGCACATGTGTATGTGTATGTTAATCAGGAAGACAGTAGAATGGCTGTAAATGCAGCTTTCTCAGAAAATAAAAATGACAATCCAACCTGCGTAAAGCCAAGGTCCACACCTTTAGCTTAATAACTGCCCAACAGCAACACTACTTTAAGCAAGACAAAAAAAAATGCAAAATCATCATCTGACATCAAAACAAAAAAAATTCCAACAATTTGTTGTGAGTGACTAGTCTGAGGGTAAGTCAAAAAGTTCTAAGACAGATGTTATAACTTCAAAAGGTGTGAAAGACATCCCCCAGACAGGGGCGTAGCTGGGGGGGTGTCTTGGGGTGCCCATGACCCCACCCCCTTTGTCGGACCAAACATTTTTTCAATAGCTGCATTACAAAAGCACCCACTGTAATTTTTCGAACATTTTTTTTAAACTAGATTGTCACCTCAGCCTCATTAGGGTTTCTATAACCTTGCATGGACTTCCTGTGGTTTGGGCACGAAAACCCAGTTTGTCAGCGTGTATGCGGGAGAGGCTGATGTAAGTGCAGATATGTTAAATAATACACAGTGCGATATGAGCATAAAGTGTGTGAAACGCACACAACAGGCAAACAGTCCAAAACAGCAGGCACAGTTGTAATCAAGGAAACAGGTAGGAGGTCAATCGAGGCACGGACAGAATATCAGAGGCAAAACTATACAAGATCAAGGGACGAGAAACAGGAGTCGAAAAACCAGGAGGTCAGCAAGAACAGGGACAGGAAACAAGGCTCTGTAAGGCACACTAGACGTGGCGTAATACTTCGCATCGTCCTTGCATGGGTGCAGTCCTTAAATAGCCCAAACATAGTTCATCGATTAAAGACAGGTGTTTTTGGTTAACGGCGCACGTGCCGGAGCTCGTCAGGTGTGCGCGCAGTCCGAGGCATGCCTTCAGGTGCACGAGCCAAGGTGCGCAGGACTGAAACAGTTCTGTGCAAGCGCAATATGATCGCACTAGAAAACATGGTCAAGCTGCCAGTATAGCTGCAGTCTTTTTAGTTGCGAATTACGAGTATTTCCTCTTGTGTTAATCATTCATCATGTCAAAACAAGCAAAACTTTCCTTCTTTCAATGTGAAGAGAGGTTAGCAATTTACTATATATTTTTTTCCATTAAAGTTGCATTTTGTGGCTTCGAAGCTAAGTTTTAGTGCCGTTTCTAGAACACAACATCAAGAAAACATGGAAGAAACAGCAATAATGGAAGAGCCAGTTTCTAAGCTACCTAAAACTAGCAATGGTAATTATTTTTTGTTACATAATGTATTCAGGCTGCCAGTCAGTGTGTGACCCCCTCCCCCCTTTTAAAAATCCTAGCTACGCCCCTGCCAGAATTCTACAAAGAAGGAATTCTTGGACGGAAACATCGCTTGCAGAAGTGTTTAGACTTAAATGGAGGATAGGTAGAGAAATAGCTTTGTTATTTTCAAAATAAAGATTTTTTTTTTCAATTTGTCTTAGAACTTTTTGACTTACCCTCATACAATACTGTCCATCTTGCAGGTCTCGTGTGTGTGTGTGTGCACGCACATGTATGTATTCATGCACATATGAATTTGTCTGTGGAATTATGGTGGGGGGGCATGGTGGTGTAGTGGTTAGCACTGTCGCATCACAGCAAGAAGGTCCGGGTTCGAGCCCAGCATCCGACGAGGGCCCTTCTGTGTGGAGTTTGCATGCTCTCTCTGTGTCTGTGTGGGTTTCCTCCGGGTGCTCCGGTTTCCCCCACAGTCCAAAGGCATGCAGGTTAGGCTATTTGGTGGCTCTAAACCAACCATAGTTGTGAATGTGAGTGTGAATGGTTGTCTGTGTCTTTGTGTCAGCCCTGCGATGACCTGGCGACTTGTCCAGGGTGTACCCCGCGTCTCGTCCATAGTCCGGTTTCCGGTTCCGGGTCACTGCTCTTGCAGTCGACCGGTTGGAGCGCTGAGCAGTTTTCCTATTTTTATTTTTTTTCTATTATGTTTTGTTTGTGTTTTTGGTTTGTTTGTTTTATTGCACTGTCGGAATGTATTTTTCCGGAATTATTTACACGCTGGCAGTTTTACACATGTTGGTTTATTCAATTGCTGCTTCACCCTTGGAGACAATAAGGATTACATACTCACAGGAGCTGCTGCTGCGTCTCAACCTCAGTCCGGTTCCGTTCTCCCCTGATACTCTTCCTGAGGAGATTCAGAAACGAACATCTGAGGCGGATCATTCCAACTCGAAACAGAGACTTCACAAGGTGACCAGACGGGGAAAAAAGAAGGGAGGTATCAGAGCGTGACTTCAGCAAGCAACAGGTAAACAGCTGACACTGCTGGCAGGCATCCTCGCCAATGTCCTCTCACTAAGGATTAAAACGGATGAACTTCAGGCTAATGTGAACTATCTGCATGAGTACAGGAATGCTTCTATTCTGGCGTTTGCTGAAACTTGGCTCAATCATGGCGATGACAACAAAGCACTGTACATCGATGGATTTGGCACCCCCATCAGGCTCGACTGTGACAGTGATGTCACCGGTAAACAACATGGTGGTGATGTGTGTTTCTATATCAACCCCCAGTGGTGTTCCACTGTCCACGTCAGAGAGAAGCTGAGCACTCCAGACATTGAGCTCCTGGCTCTGTCTCTTCATCCCTTTTACCTTCCCAGAGAGTTCCCTCAACTCTTCTTCATCCTGGTTTACATACACCCCAAAGCTAACTCCACTTCAGCAACTGACCTCATCAAAAGCTCCCTGGATAAATTTTAACATTTATCCCCTGATTCCGGCGGCACGGTGGTGTAGTGGTTAGCGCTGTCGCCTCACAGCAAGAAGGTCTGGGTTCGAGCCCCGTGGCTAGCGAGGGCCTTTCTGTGCGGAGTTTGCATGTTCTCCCTGTGTCTGCGTGGGTTTCCTCCGGGTGCTCCGGTTTCCCCCACAGTCCAAAGACATGCAGGTTAGGTTAACTGGTGACTCTAAATTGACCGTAGGTGTGAATGTGAGTGTGAATGGTTGTCTGTGTCTATGTGTCAGCCCTGTGATGACCTGGCGACTTGTCCAGGGTGTACCCTGCCTTTCGCCCGTAGTCAGCTGGGATAGGCTCCAGCTTGCCTGCAACCCTGTAGAACAGGATAAAGTGGCTAGAGATAATGAGATGAGACGAGATGAAATGAGATGAGATCCCCTGATTCCCCCAAATTCATTCTTGGAGATTTTAATCACTGCAATCCTGGAAAATCTTTGAAAGGCTTTGAACAATACATCCATTGCTCCACTTGTCTGGGAAAGACACTTGATAGATGCTATGGTTCTGTCCCAGATGCCTACAGAGCTGTCACTCTTCCTCCCCTCGGCTCTGCTGATCACCTCACCATCCTGCTCGCTCCTGCCTACATCCCAGTCATCAGGAAAATTAAGAAGGTTACCAGGGCTATCAAGCAGTGGACTAATGAGAGTATAGCAATCCTCCAGGGTTGCTTCGAGTCTACTAACTGGACTAACCTCCTTTCCTCTTCTGATGACATAAACGAACAGGTGGATGTCGTCTCATCATACATCAACTTCTGTGAGGAAAACATTATACCCTCCAAGACACCATCTTCCCTAACAATAAACCCTGGGTTACCAAGGAGCTCAAAACCATTATCAATAAGAAGAAATGGATCTTCTTCTCTGGGTCAGAGAAGGAGAAAAAGGAGGTTAATAAAGAGGTCAAGAGGGCTATTAAAATTGCCAAGCTGAACTACAAGAACAAAGTGGAAGAAAAGTTTTCTCATGGAAACCTCCACTCAGCTTGGCAGGACCTGAAGAGAATGGTGGCTGTTAACCTTCCTATCAGTAACAACTCTGTTAACATCCCTGGCAGTACACCAGCAGATCTCCCCAATGACCTCAATTCCTTCTTCTCCAAATTTGAGATCAACAACTCCACCCAGTTAGAGGACATCAGATCCAACCTCATACCTGATGACCTTTGCATCTCTTTCCCCACCACTGACGTAGTGAGGGCCCTTAAGAGGTCTAAGGTTAACAGTGCACCTGGAGCCGATAATGTCAGTGGCCGGGTCCTTAGATACTCTGTGGACCAGTTAGGGAGTGTTTTCCAGAAACTGTTTCAGACCTCCATCAACACAGGAACTGTCCCCAAATGTTGGAAACACTCAACAATTGTCCCCATTCCCAAGAGAAGCCCCCCCATGGCCCTGAACGATCTGCGCCCAGTGGCCCTCTCATCCCAGGTGATGAAGGCTATGGAGAGGCTTGTCAGGCAATACATTCTCACTCTGACCAATTCACAACTTGATCCGCTCCAATTTGCATATCAAAGCCATAAAGGTGTCGACGATGCCAAAGCCTTCATCATTGACACTATCCACAGACACCTGGAGCTTCCCAATACCTCCGCCAGACTCCTGTTTGCAGATTTCTCCTTGGCCTTTAATACCCTGCAACCGCATATTCTGGCAGAGAGACTCCACCGGAACTTCAACATGAGCAGCCAGCTCATCCTCTGGATCCTGGACTTTCTAACCAACTGAACACAGCGTGTCCGGATTAACAATAACCTGTCTGATCTCCTCACCACCTCCACTGGCTCCCCACAAGGCTGTGTGCTTTCTCCACTGCTCTTCATTCTGTACACTGATGAGTGCAGATCAACGTACCCCAACTGTCACCTGGTTAAGTTTGCTGATGACACAGTTCTCCTGTCCCTCCTGTCCAGCCCTTCCCTCCATCATGGACCCGCTCTTCAGCAGTTCGTAGAGTGGTGTGACTCTTCCTGCCTGGAGTTGAATGTTAGTAAAACTAAGGAGATGCTGGTGACCTTCTCCAGCAGCCAAAGGGAACTGGCGGCGGCTGTCACCACTATGGTCCACGGTTTTCCGGTCGAGACAGTTGAGGAATATAAATACCTGGGAACCATTCTGGACTGCCAACTGAGGTTCTCTTCCAACACAGAAGGGATCCTGAGGAAGTGCCACCAGAGGATGTACCTACTAAGGAAACTGAACTCTTTTTCTGTCAGTCAGAACATCTTGTTGACATTCTATTATACATTCATTGAAAGTGTTTTAGCTTTTTCTATATGCTGTTGGTATTACTCCATTAGTGTACAGGATAGGAACCGCCTGCATAATATTGTCAAGGTGTGTTCTAAGATTATTGGACTTCCTGGTCGCCACCTGAATACTGTGTACGAGCAGCAGGCTAGCGGCCTGGCTCGTTGAATTCTTAAGGACTCAACTCATGCTTTGTTCCCAGCATTTGAGCAGCTGCCATCTGGTCGCAGGTTCCGCTGTCCGGCCTGTAAGACCCAGAGGAGGAGACCAACCTTTGTTCCAAGTGTTATTCTCCTCCTGAACTCTAAGAAGTCTAAGACAGTTACAATAACTTAAGTCTTCTGTACAATACTCTAGTGCAATATCACATGTCCTGATGTGCAATATTACAATATCACCTTGTCACTTTAACTACAATGTCACTCTAATCATATTGTCATTTTAATTTTATCCACGCATCATTTTATTTATTTGTCATATTTTATCTGCTGCCTTTTTTTTTACTTTGTTACTGGCAACAGGCCTGCCATTGTATATTGTACATAATACGCTGTGGTTTGTGGGTTTTTTTGTTTTTTTTTTTGTTTGTTTGTTTTTTCCCACCCATTTTTGTGATTTTATTCTTTTTGTGATTTTATTTTCTTGCTCTTTTAATGTACCGCTCTTCACCCTTCTAATTGCCCTTTGGGGATCAATAAAGTTTTGTCTAAGTGTAAGTTAGCTGGGATAGGCTCCAGCTTGCCTGCGGCCCTGTAGGACAGGATAAGCAGCTACAGATGATGGATGGATGAATCATGGTGGTTTAACATTAAGCTAGCTAGTCAGTGAAGCTCCACCTGACATGCTAGCAAAATCATTTCAAACTCAAAATCATATTGGGTAGCTAATGCTACTAGAAAAGAAAGATTTCTACATTTTGTTTATTTGGCAAGATTATGCTAAAACATTTCTGAAAGCACTTCAGATAAGTTAACATTATTCATGTTAGCATAACTCCATTTTTTACATGCTAACTAACAGTGTCCAAGTTAACTAGCTATGTGTTAACGTTAGCCATGGACAAGGCGATGGCAACTTGGCAGGCAAATCCATAGAAAGTCCTTTGACTAACCAGACTGCATAGCTATTGCAATGTTATCGCTAACTCTAAAAGTACATACCGTACAACGTCATTGCAAGCTTTCTCTTGCAATAAAACATTTACATATCTCAATATGCTTCCACAGGTCAGATGGCAAGTTTTTGTAGGCCGTGATGTGGTTCATTTTAGGCAAACAAAGCAAATATTTAAAATGAAACAACTCTTAATCCTTTCAGAAAACTGAAACATGGGTTCTAGCTATAGCCATGAGTGCGTGCATTCCCCAGAAGAACTGCCTCCTTCCATTCTGCTATTATCTGATCATGTTAAATAATGCTGCAGAGAAATCAGTGAACTTGATTTTATACACTCTATGGATGTGATGTGACCCTAGTGATTACTGATAGGCTGCCTCAGTGTCACCTGAGAAAAAAAACAATCATGTTTCAGAAAAGAAAAGAAAAAACATCCACTTTCAAAACTACTTCATAGTAACAAGTAACGAGGACCTTGATAGAAATTTTGTGGAGTAAAAAGTATGATATTTGTCTTTCAAATGTAGTGAGGTTAAAGTCAAAAGTTGCCAAAAAAATTAATACTCAAGTAAAGTACAGATACTCAAAAAGTGTACTTAAGTACAGTACTCAAGTAAATGTACTTTGTTTCTGTCCACCTCTGAATATAACAATATGTTATCCATACTGTATGTGAGAATACACAAATAAATAATTTAAGGAAAAGTTATTTTGGAGTGCTGTTATCACTTTTATGTTGCCATTTTAAAATGAGTTCTTAAAGCGAGTTGGCCTTTTGATTTCATATATTGGTGAAATTTAGTTCCCTCTGAAATGTGGTCATTGTGATATATTTTCATTTCTGTAATATCTCACAAAATATCAGGCCGTTCTGTGGCTGGGAAGTTATTTAATTTGAGGGGATTAAAGCAAATAATGTGCATGAAATCGCTCGCTTCATGCAGTCAAGCAGACAGAGGAAGTCCGTGTGCGCATGCACAGGTTTACCTCCTTCTTCTTCTTCTTCTTTTGGGTTTTGAAGCAGCTGGTATCCACAGTGTTGCATTACTGCCATCTACAGGTTTCCCTTTGAGCGTGCACTGACAGTTCCATCATTCTGTCGCTAAACGAACAGCTGATCACACCGAGGTGCTCGCTGACCGCTGATATTTATTAGTTTGGTCCTGCGTTTCCTTTCCTTCATATATAACATAACGTCTTTTCTTCTTGCTTTCCGTTACTGTAGTCGGTCTTTCACGTTTCATTCGCACACTCACGTCCTCCATTTTTCTCTCCTGTTTCAAATTTGTATCCCACAATGCCTTGCGCAAACGGGAAAAGCCCACCATGTGATGCATGATGTAGTATCTTGAATTGGGTCATGGTGAAGCAGGAAAAAATAGCAGAGAATTTAGGACCACAAAAAATTCATTAATTGTTCTATTTTTAAACAAAAATAAGAATAAAATTGGATGCCTGTGACTCGAATTCAGTAGCTTTCGGTCACTAAACAAAAATAATTGGGTGTCGGGGAAAATGCTTTTTATTACATACACTTGAAAAATCTGAAAGGCAGTCTACCTTTAAATTACTAATTATAGTTGAAATGCTTGCACATAATATGTATGAATGAATGTAATGTTGATTCTTACCATCAAATACTTTTATTCCATCTTTTGTTGCTATTTTTTGTATTTGTTGAGGTTTTGTTTTCGAGTCGAGTTTTTATTTCATCCTCGGTTGGTTCAGCAACACACTCTGCCATTTTCTTCTTCTTCATCTTTAGGGTTTTTTTTTTTTTTTTGCGGTTGGCAAACCAACTTAAAGGTGCATTACCGCTACGCTGGATTGTAAAACAGGATATATTTGGGGGAAAACCTATACTCTTTTAGCTATTTCTGTTTCTTTTAAATACTTGATAAAGTGATACATCTGACTTGATGTGTGCCGCCATTTTGTTTTTCTCTACTCATGGTATATGAGCTGATATCCTAGTCGTTGAGTAGCCAATCAGAGTGTGCAATTGCTCATATCCAGGGAATATGGATAGAATTATAATAATTATAATTTTCCCCCCATTTTCCAAAAAATTGTCATCTGCCAGTCCCCACCCCACCCCCACCAGCCAACTCTCCCCATCACACTACAACCAGCAGCAGGAAAGGGTGGAAAGTAAAACATGCTTCTTCTGAGACATGTGAAACCAGCCAACCACATCATTTCAATCTGCTGCTCATGCTGCATCATGGAGGAGCAAAACAAGCTCAAACGGAAAGTGCTATCTACCCTGTTTTGCATCCATGATCTCGCAGATTCCCACAATTATCTATTTTCACTGTGATTGACAGGAGAGAGAGCGCATTTCCCGGCCACCCAGTGAGCATGGCCAATTTTGTTCCCTTGGCTCTTTGGCTACAGTATCATTGGGATTGGTGCTCACAATCTCATTTAAAACAATTTTCAATGAAAGAAAGATTTTCTCCTCCATTCACTAGTTTTATTTTAGACATTTTCTCAGATCACACTCATGTTTCTGCAAATAAATCGTGTAGTCCACTCAGTGTTGTGTTTATAACTTCATTTGAATCTGCATCACATTAAGCGACAGTAACATCATTAAGCGTCATAATAAATGGTTGATACAAGTGGAATGCAGTGAGTTAAAGCTTAAACTTTATTATGCATTTGTGTGTGTGTGTGTGTGTGTGTGTGTGTGTGTGTGTGTGTGTGTGTGTGTGTGTGTGTGTTGCATCTGAGTTGCAGCATTAAGGTGGAGTCTATGCTTTGCCAGTGACTTTATGAACACACAGGCTGGCATACTCAGGAGTAGTAACACTGAAACACACAAAAACACACACATCAGTACAATCACATCGACTCTTATGAAATTGATTTAAATTCATTTTTATCTTAAACCACATTATACAATAGTAATCCATATGTTATGTGAGATACCCACATAAAGCCTTGCTGTGGACAGTGTGAGCCTGTCTTTTTGACCTTCTGGATTTTTTTGGGAGGAATCCGGCCAGTGAAGAACTTGAAACAGCAGGACTCAGACTGTGAGATAGGCTGAAGAGCTTCAACTGGGCAAGAGACAGAGCAAGTCCACAATAACTCAATAAAATAGGCATAAAGCATCATATAAAAATGATTCCTTTACTTCTTCAGTTTAATACCATTACGAATAATAATAATAATAATAATAATAATAATAATAATAATAATCTATTTAATGCTTATATGTTACTGTTTGTGAATAGGTTAACAGTAATATATTTCAAATTTTCACTCTAATCATAATTCTATTTCCATGACAGAAAAAATCCAGTCTTACAACTCAAACTCCAATATAAGTCACTTTGTAGGTGTAAAATGACGAACTATGATACATGAGCTATTGTGCTGCATGAAGTATTGGCACCCCCTATCCCATCCATCAATTAAAATTATTCCGAAAGAATTATATTTTTCCTCTGAACAGGGTAGAAGGTGCCAATATTTTGTGCAGGGCAACAAAAAAAGACACAGTTCATCATTTTAAACCTACAAAATGACCCAAATGGGTGAGAATATGCCCAGTGAATGTAGATATGTATATAAATAAATATAAACATATTTGTATATTTAACAATTACTCATCGAAGAAAATTAAAACTTGTGCACCAAATTGTAGTGTTTTTTTTTATTAAAGATGTATGCTGTACAATCATTCTGCCACAGAAAAAGAACAGTTCAGAGAAATTACTGAACGCCCAAATATTGCCATGACATTCATATCCAAGATGACATTCATGTCACTGTATGTAAACTTCTGAACACAACTGTATGTAAGAGCTATACTGTATAAAAAAGTGTGTAATAAACTCACGCTGAGCGTCTGAGTAGAGCGCCAAGTTCAGGATCAAGCCCAGGACCAAAAATACATGACCCATCTTCATTTTTTCAGCAGCTGGTTGTGTGAAGATTTGATCCCTTCTCTTGCTCTAATATCAATTTTGATTGAATCAGATTTTATTGGTTCATTTTATACAAATGATTATTCAAGGCTGATTTTTCTCCACCCTCTGTACATCTACACATCTCTGCATCCATCCCCTCGACTCACCACATCCTCCACTCTAGATATACATACAAGCAGCTACAAAGATCTTTAATCAAGATTATCCTACAGTCAAAAGGATTTGAAAACCTGACTATCATGTCCATATGTGGTTCGTCCCCAAACTTTTGCCAAAAAGCTTAAAGCAGACATTTGTATTGAATGTGCTTGCATGCTGTAGCATTATAATTTCCCTTCACTGGAACTAAAAGGCCCAAACCTGTTCCAGCATGACAAAGCCTCTGTGCACAAAGTGAGCTCCACAAAGACATCATGTGTTAAGGTTGGAGTGGAAGAACTCGAGTGTCCTGCACAGAGCCCTGACTGACCTCGACCCTATCGAACACCTTTGGGATGAACTGGAACACCAACTACACCCCAGGCCTCCTCACTCAACATTAGGGCCTGATCTCACTGATGCTCTTCTAGCTGAACAAACACAAATCCACACAGCTACACCATAAAATCTAGCTGAAAGCCTTCCCAGAATAGTGGAATGTAATTATAACAACAAGTCTGGAATGGGATATTCAACAAGCACATATGGGTGTAATGGTCAGGTGTTCTATATATGATTATTGTGGAGCTTTGTGTGCACTGAGCAGAGCCTCTTACTTAAAAGAATATGGTAATGCATCAACCTGATTTTTGATGGCTTTGACCCTAAGATGTCCATATGTACGAAAGAACATACAGGTGTTCTGTATATGGTTTTCATGTATCTAGAAGATAGTGACTCATCCATCTGTCATCATTTAAACACTGCTATACAGCCTATGTTGAGTGCAAAAGTTGATAAAACCAACAGATAACACAAGTTTGATTTTACAGATATTCCCTCATAGTACTCGTAACAAAACTAGTAAGAAAAATGGGAAGAATGTGACTTCTATAAGAATGACTTTTCCAAGTTTGTTGTTTGTTTGCTGTTTTTAGGGTTTTTTAAAGTAGTTTTCCTCACTCTTCGAGGAGTGTGAAGAATGCTTAAAGCCATTTTTTCCTCAGGTTGCTCCATAACACATGCTTCCTCACATGGGACACATGAATCCAGCCAACTGCATCTGTTTGAACTGCAGCTCACGCTGCATCACAGGGCAGCATAACACCCTCGAAGGAAATCACTCTTTACCCTGCTCTTCATATGTGAGCTCACAACTGGCTCACGTCACTGTGAGAGAGTATGGCCAGTTTTGCTCCCTTTGCTCCCAGTCACAGACCCAGAGATGGTCAGTAACAAAGTACATTTACTTAAGTACACTTTTTGAGTATCTGCACTTTACTTGAGTATTAAATTTTTTGGCAACTTATGACTTTAACTTCACTACATTTGAAATATAAATATCATACTTTTTACTCCACTACATTTCTATCAAGGTCCTTGTTACTCGTTACTATGAAGTAGCTTTGAAAGTGGATGTTTTTCTTTTCTTTTATAAAACATGATTGGTTTTTCCACTGGTGACACTGAGGCAGCCTATCAGTAATCACTAGGGTCACGTCACGTCCATAGACTGGATAAAATCAAGATCAGTGATTTCTCTGCAGCATTATTTAACACGATCAGTTGATGGCAGAATGGAAGGAGGCAGTTCTTCTGGAAAATGCACACACTCATGGCTATAGCTAGAACCCAAGTTTCAGTTTTCTGAAAGGAATAAAGAGTCATTTCATTTTAAATATTTGCTTTGTTTGCTGAAAATGGAGCACATCATAGCCTACAAAAACTTGCTGTCCAACCTGCAGAAGCATATTGAGGTATGTACTGTAAACATTTTATTTCAAGTGAAAACTTGCAATGAAGTTGTATGTACTTTTAGAGTTAGCGATAACATTGCAATAGCTGTGCAGTCTGGTTAGTCAAAGTACTTTCTATGGATTTGCCCATCAAGTTGCCATCGCCTTGTCCATGGCTAACGTTAACACAAACGTCAACTTATCTGAAGTGCTTTCAGAAATGTTTTAGCATAATCTTGCCAAATAAACAAAATATAGAAATCTTTCTTTTCTAGTAGAATTAGCTAACCAATACAATTTTGAGTTTGAAAAGATTTTGCTAGCATGTCAGGTGGAGCTTCACTGACTAGCTACCTTAATGTTAAACCACCATGATTCCACAGGCAGATTCATATGTACATGAAAACATACACGTGCGTGCACACACACACACTACACACACACACACACACACACACACACAAAACCTGTGAGATGTACAGAATTATACTAGTCAGTCACAACAAATTGTTAAGCTAGAGGAGTGGACCTGGGTTTATTAAGCTTAAGGTGTGGACCTGGGTTTATTAAGCTAAAGGTGCGGACCTGGGTTTATTAAGCTAAACGTGTGGACCTGGGTTTATTCAGCTAAAGGTGTGGATCTGGGTTTTACTCAGGTTGGATTGTCATTTTTATTTTCTGAGAAAGCTGCATTTACAGCTATTCCACTGTCTTCCTGATTAACATACACATACATGTATGCACACACTGCCAGAGCCGGGTCAGAACACTACCATGCGGCTTTGTGGGGGTGGGGAGGAGGGTTACAATTAAAAAAAAATGAAAGTGACAATGGTTCTTTTTCATTTCAGTTGTTTTTCATACTGTAACATTCTACCATGTGTTTATTCTACAGGTTCTACAAGACCATCAGTCGAGCCAGTCGGTTGCTTCAGAGGCATTATGTTTTGTAAGCGCTGTGACAATAATACAACAATTCGTTGACAGAAAATGTACTTTTAATACTTAAGTCCAACTGTCCAACTTTCACTTGTATTGGAGTAATATTTGACCAGTGGGATCTGTACTTTGACTTAACTAATGAAGTTGGGTACTTTGTCACCTCTGCACAGATCACTGTGGCACTGTTGGGATTCAAACTCCCTTTAAAAATTATTTTTGATGAAAGAATAATTTTCTGATACATTGCTAATCCGGTAGCTTTATTTTTCAGACATCACAGTAATGTTTCTGTTAATAAATCATGCAGTCTACTCAGTGGTGCATTTATATCTTTATTTGAATCTGCATCACATTAAGTATCAGTAACATCATTGAGCGTCATAATAAATGGTTGATAAAAAACATATGCAGTGACGTGTGATATGTTGCAGCTCAGTTGTAGCATTAAGATGCTTTAAGCTTTTTATTCAGTGGCGAGTTTCCGAACACACAGTTTGCGGTGCTTAGGAGTAGTAACACTGAAACACACACAAAGACACACATGAATACAATCTCATCTATTCTCATCTCATTTAAAAATTGATTTAATTTCAATAATATATATATATATATATATATATGGGCTGCACAGTGGTGTAGTGGTTAGCGCTGTCGCCTCACAGCAAAAAGGACCTGGGTTCGAGCCCCGTGGCCGGCGAGGGCCTTTCTGTGTGGAGTTTGCATGTTCTCCCCGTGTCCGCGTGGGTTTCCTCCGGGTGCTCTGGTTTCCCCCACAGTCCAAAGACATGCAGGTTAGGTTAACTGGTGACTCTAAATTGAGCGTAGGTGTGAATGTGAATGGTTGTCTGTGTCTATGTGTCAGCCCTGTGATGACCTGGTGACTTGTCCAGGGTGAACCCCGCCTTTCACCCGTAGTCAGCTGGGATAGGCTCCAGCTCACCTGCGACCCTGTAGAACAGGATAAAGCGGCTACAGATAATGAGATGAGATGATATATATATATATATATAAAATGACATAATAAAACAGTAATTGTCAGATACTCACATGAATCCTTGATGAGAACAGCGCGTGTCTGTCGGTATAGCACTCAGGACCTTTTGGGGAGGAATTTTTCCCTGGAAAAATTCAAAACAGCAGTCTATAGGCTGGGCCTGAGCTAAATCCAAGAAAGAGACAAATGAGATTGTTTTAGTCAAATAGAAATATGCATAAAACATCATGCAAAAATGATTCCTTCATTTCTTATGTTCCTGGAGCACTTTATGATGTTAATGCTTGATTTATTATTCATTAATACTATTATAATTCTAATTCTACCATTAAAAAAGACAGACACTTCATCTGTTATGTTTGACACATTTAGGACCCACAGAAATCATGTTTTTATTTTCACATGCAATTCTTATACTAACTGTGGGCTTCATGTGTACAGGATGTAGTTTTATTTTTCACACGTAGGGCATTTGCAGTCATCGCCACGTTACACCGAGTCACCATTTATCCAGTCCAACTCCTACATAATCACTTACTGGTGTAAAATTTCTGAGTATTGTCCATGAGCTGTTGTTCAGCATCCGGTACTGACTCACCTCTCCCTTCTCAAACAATGGACAGTAAACCAAGGTATATTTAATTACATTACATATACAATAATGTTGACAAGCTACATAAAAAAGTGTACAATAAACTCACGCTGAGCATCTGAGCAGAGCGCCATGATCAGGATGAAACCCAGGACCAAAAATCCATGACACATCTTTCTGTTCTCAGCAGGTGGGTGAAGATCTTCGCTCATCTCTCTTCAAGATCAAATTAAATTGTCAGGTTTTACTGGCTCATTTTATACAAACATTTTTTTCAAAATCAGATAATCTGCACGACCTACTTGTGCTACACGCATCTCATCTCACTACTTCCTCTACCCATGCCTGCTCTAAATCTATAATCAAGATTTACCTAAAAGATAAATAGAAGCTGCTGATTCATCACACATCCTTTCAACCTTAAATACTACAATACAGCTTATAGCTGAAAGCAAAAGTTAATGAAATCAACATTTAATGCAAGTTAGCTTTTCCAGATATCCCCTCATTCATAACAAAAATTATCTAAAAATTAAATCTGTAAATCTATATGTATGGAGCTCTGGAAGAGACATGGGTGGGAAAAAAGATGTAGTTTTGTGAGATCCCACAATTTGTGAGATCCCAAAAATCAGTTCGGCAACATAATAGACCATTAGAATGGAGCTCATACACCTGTACCTCTCAAAATACAATTCTTTGAACCTGTCCCACAGTTGTATGCACTCTGAACTGATCTGCAAGTACACTGACTTCAATGAGAAACTCTGCAATCTGACCTCTCTGATCTCGCAAACCTACGGGGTTTTTTGTTTGGGGCTTTTTTTTTGTTTGTTTTTTCCACCCATGTCCCTTCCAGGGCTCTGTACATATGCAAGGCACGGCAAGCCATGTTTTAATGGATATGAAGAGTATTTAACAAACAGGGAATTCTGTTTTGTGGACAAACTGAAAAGTATCAATACTCACTGCTTTTATGAGTAGAACATCTCTAGGAACCTCTCCATAGAAACAGTGGGGGCTGAAAACTAATTGGATTTCTGTTAGCCTGGTGTAAGCGTAGGCCAATTATATCAAATGAGATGGATGGGAGGTCCATATCTGCTCCATACCAACTCTGTACTGATGTCCCAGAAGGCTCAGTACTTGGTCCTCTTCTATTTTCCCTCTTTACACACTCTCATTGCTTTGCTGATTACACATTCAACTCATTCTCTCCTTTTCTCCATAAGACATTTCTGCTCAGATATTGGCATACCTTATATATTCTTGGAGATGGAAATACATTTGCTGAGATCTGGTCATTGCCCTTGTGATCTATTTGATGCTATTGTAGTGTTTGGAGGTGGAAAAACACATATGGGCATTTCAGTCCTGAACCATATCCAGTGCCAACATTAGACTCTGAAAGAACAAGCTATCTAGCGACTTAGGATAACTACTTTAGAAGAAAAGGCATTTTGTTTTGTTGCAGTATAGAAACCTGTCACATGAAGATGATGTAATGATGACAGCATATTTGCTGTTAAACTTTCTGAATCCAAGAACATACTCTTACTGGCTGTGAAATGATGGTATGACCTTCAGAAGATATTTGATAATTCAGCACTGAGTGCACTGAAACTAACAGAATGTCTTTTCTTTTTTTCAAGTTTGCCTTAATGAAAATATATTTTAGAGTGTTTATAAATTCTTAAAATCCCCACATCTATGTGCGCTCAATGAGCGTAGGTTTAATTGGCTGATATGGGTAAGGGCCTTACCCAAGGACCCAACAGTGGCAGCTTGGAGGTTCTGGGGCTCGAACCCCTGACCCTTGGAATTATAATCCTCCTATTATTAATATGAGTAATGTAATAATGTTTATAAATAGAATTTAACCTAAGTAATTATTATTATTATTATTATTATTATTATTATTATTATTATTATATGAATAGCAATATAGTAGCAATTAATTATATGCCTTAATATTTATATTACTATTTATAACTATCCTTATGTCACCTCCACTGTCCATTCTCTGTCCCCTGCACTTTCATTCACTGTACAACACATCCCACACTTCAATTCCCATCATGCTCCTCACTGCTCTCCATCACCTGAGTACTGATAAGGCACACCTGTTCATCATTACAGCCTCATTACTCCACAGTATATAAGGACTCTGTTCACTCTAGCTCTCTGCAAAGTAGTTCAAGTTCAAGCATTTTATTGTCATTGTTAAGGCACAATGAAATTTATTTTTGTGCTGGTCCCAAAGGTGCAAAATATTAAGACCAAAAAAAAAAAACACCTTACTGAGCAAATTTGTTCTGGTTTTCACTGTTCATTTCCAAGACATTTGTTTTTGACTTGTTCCTGTTTACTGACTTTTAGTTTTAGATTATCCTGTCTATGCCTGTTTGCAAATCACTCAACCAATGCCTGTTTATTGAGTATGTTTCTGCCGACTGGTTTGGAATTGTCTACAACTTTGAACTTCTATTAAAAGCCATCAAGGTGCACTTGCATCCTTTCATTCCATGCCTGGTTTTAGTGACAGAATACTTCTTTGCAACATGGATGCAGCACGGATGCAGCCTGGACTTCCTGTTGCAATGCACTATATATTTCGCTGCTCAAGAAAGAGCTTCAGATCAGGATAGGGTGGCTCAGGCCAAGTTTATATTAGACCGTATCTGTCTCGTTTTCTTCGCGGATGCACTGTCCGTTTACATTAAACCGCCTGGAAACGCCGGGAAATGGGAATCCGCCAGGGTCCACGTATTCAATCTAGATCGTGTCTGGTCCGGTGCTGTGTAAACATTGAGAATACGCGGATACGCTGTGCTGAGCTCTAGCTGGCGTCGTCATTGGACAACGTCACTGTGACATCCACCTTCCTGATTCGCTGGCGTTGGTCATGTGACACGACTGCTGAAAAACGGCACGGACTTCCGCCTTGTATCACCTTTCATTAAAGAGTATAAAAGTATGAAAATACTGCAAATACTGATGCAAATACTGCCCATTGTGTAGTTATGATTGTCTTTAGGCTTGCCATCCTTCCACTTGCAAGTGGTAAGTGATATGCACTGGGATCACACACACAGTGGCTCAGTCCCGAATCGTGGCTCGTGCACTTCACTCGCGCGCTCTGTGAGCTGCGCAGGGCCGGAGTGCGCACCCTCCAGAGGGCACTCGCTGTTCAGGGCGGAGTGATTTGGAGCGCAGGATGCCTGCGGAGCCGAGCGTATCCGTGTATTGGTGTTGCTGTGTGCACGCGAATCGTGTATTGGTGTTGCTGTGTGCACACTAATCGTTTTAAAAACGTTAATCTGATGATCCGCTGATACAGTCTAATATAAACCCCACCTCAGTTGATAAAGTTGCTAATAGGCAAAGCTATTTGATGGGTTACCACTGTCTGGGAGTAGAACCATGGAGCCATGCTCACCTATGAACAGTTTGTCTTGATGTTCTGGTGTGTATTCGATCATGCAGCTGAAGACACAGAGATTAGCAAACATTTGCTGGCCATTTGGCAAGGATAATGACATGAGTATGCACTTGAGTTCCAGACATTATCTGCAGGATGTAAATGGAATGAGCTCACAGTAAAAGCCATTTTCCACCAAGGACTGAATGCAGACATTCTCATGGAGCTTGCCTGCCATGACGACCAGTTCACCCTTGACTCCCTCATTGATCTCACTATACGTCTGGATCAACTCATTCAATGCCGGTCAAAGGTGTCAGGTCTCGTGTGTTTGACAGCTCCACCTGCCAACGCAGAGCCCATGCAGTTTGGTCACACCCAGCTAAGCATCATCAAAAGGGCAAAGCAATGACAAGATGGTCAGTGCTTCTACTGTGGCAATACAGAGCACCTCATCTCTGACTGCCTGTGATGCCATAAGGCTTCCAACAAGGAGGCGAGCAGAGAAAGAATCCCTGTGGACTCTCACCCAATTCCAGTGAGTCAGGTCCAATCTCTCTCACAAATTCTTGATGCTGCTAGGACAGATAAAATACTCAGGCTCCCTCTCTGCCCTTACATCTCTAATGGATGCTGGAGCCACAGGCAACTTCATCAATCATCACATGGCCAAACAACTCCAGATCACATTACTTCCTTTGTCCAAGCCTCTGCCCATTTATGCTAGTGATGGAGGACCCATCGGTGCTGGTACAGTAACACATTGCACTCTGACACTGGAACTCCATGTCAGTGTCCTGCACAAAGAACCCTCAAGCTTAATGGTTATGTCCAAACTGGCTCACTCCATTGTACTGGGAATGCCATGGATGGAGCTTCATGACCCAGTCATATCTTGGGCCAGGTGGGAAATCTTGCATTGGTCACCATACTACCTAGAACACTGCCTCCTATGCCCACACCTCTGCCTCATATCAAACACAGTGGAAAGCCCATAAACCACAGAACAAGTGCAAATTACCAAGGT
Organism: Neoarius graeffei; assembly: GCF_027579695.1. Lineage (NCBI taxonomy): Eukaryota > Metazoa > Chordata > Actinopteri > Siluriformes > Ariidae > Neoarius > Neoarius graeffei. Next base: position 90,830,485 of record NC_083576.1, read on the forward strand.
GTACCATACACTTATACAACCCCGATTCCAAAAAAGTTGGGACAAAGTACAAATTGTAAATAAAAACAGAATGCAATGATGTGGAAGTTTCAAAATTCCATGTTTTATTCAGAATAGAACATAGATGACATATCAAATGTTTAAACTGAGAAAATGTATCATTTAAAGAGAAATATTAGGTGATTTTAAATTTCATGACAACAACACATCTCAAAAAAGTTGGGACAAGGGCATGTTTCCCACTGTGAGACATCCCCTTTTCTCTTTACAACAGTCTGTAAACGTCTGGGGACTGAGGAGACAAGTTGCTCAAGTTTAGGGATAGGAATGTTAACCCATTCTTGTCTAATGTAGGATTCTAGTTGCTCAACTGTCTTAGGTCTTTTTTGTCGTATCTTCCATTTTATGATGCGCCAAATGTTTTCTATGGGTGAAAGATCTGGACTGCAGGCTGGCCAGTTCAGTACCTGGACCCTTCTTCTACGCAGCCATGATGCTGTAATTGATGCAGTATGTGGTTTGGCATTGTCATGTTGGAAAATGCAAGGTCTTCCCTGAAAGAGACGTCGTCTGGATGGGAGCATATGTTGCTCTAGAACCTGGATATACCTTTCAGCATTGATGGTGTCTTTCCAGATGTGTAAGCTGCCCATGCCACATACACTAATGCAACCCCATACCATCAGAGATGCAGGCTTCTGAACTGAGCGCTGATAACAACTTGGGTCATCCTTCTCCTCTTTAGTCCAAATGTCACGGCGTCCCTGATTTCCATAAAGAACTTCAAATTTTGATTCGTCTGACCACAGAACAGTTTTCCACTTTGCCACAGTCCATTTTAAATGAGCCTTGGCCCAGAGAAGACGTCTGCACTTCTGGATCATGTTTAGATATGGCTTCTTCTTTGAACTATAGAGTTTTAGCTGGCAACAGCGGATGGCACGGTGAATTGTGTTCACAGATAATGTTCTCTGGAAATATTCCTGAGCCCATTTTGTGATTTCCAATACAGAAGCATGCCTGTATGTGATGCAGTGCCGTCTAAGGGCCCGAAGATCACGGGCACCCAGTATGGTTTTCCGGCCTTGACCCTTACGCACAGAGATTCTTCCAGATTCTCTGAATCTTTTGATGATATTATGCACTGTAGATGATGATATGTTCAAACTCTTTGCAATTTTACACTGTCAAACTCCTTTCTGATATTGCTCCACTATTTGTCAGCGCAGAATTAGGGGGATTGGTGATCCTCTTCCCATCTTTACTTCTGAGAGCCACTGCCACTCCAAGATGCTCTTTTTATACCCAGTCATGTTAATGACCTATTGCCAATTGACCTAATGAGTTGCAATTTGGTCCTCCAGCTGTTCCTTTTTTGTACCTTTAACTTTTCCAGCCTCTTATTGCCCCTGTCCCAACTTTTTTGAGATGTGTTGCTGTTATGAAATTTCAAATGAGCCAATATTTCAAAATGTCTCACTTTCGACATTTGATATGTTGTCTATGTTCTATTGTGAATACAATATCAGTTTTTGAGATTTGTAAATTATTGCATTCCGTTTTTATTTACAATTTGTACTTTGTCCCAACTTTTTTGGAATCAGGGTTGTAGAAGTTTTCAGCAAAAAAGAAAGCCAAGGCAAGGCAAGGCAAGTTTATTTATATAGCACATTTCATACACAGTGGCAGTTCAATGTGCTTTACAGAAGTAAAAGCAAAACAGTAAACAATAGAAAATAAAATTACATAAAATAAATGGGGAAGAAAATTAATAAGAATTAAATAATAGTAGAAATAAAATAATAAAATGAGATAAAAGTTCAATTAAAAAAACAGCAGAATAAAATAGAATAAAAGTTAAGTAAAATTTAAAACATGGAGAGACTGTAAAAGTAAAGAGTTTAAAAGATGTAGAGATGGCAATATTAATAATTTAGCAGAAAGCATCTGAGAACAGCTTGGTCTTTAGTCTAGATTTGAAGCTGCCAACAGCAGGAGCATTTTTGATGTCCTCTGGCAGTTGGTTCCATAGCTGTACTGCATAGTAGCTAAAAGCTGCTTCACCACACTTTGTTTTAACAACTGGTTTTAATAGTAAATTTTTCTGCTGCGATCTGGTAGATCTGATTGGGTTAGGCCGCTGCAACATATCAGAGAGGTAATTGGGCCCTGTACCATTTAGAGATTTGTACACCAGCAGCAATGCTTTAAAGTCAATTCTGTAGCTTACTGGAAGCCAGTGTAGGGACCTTAGAATTGGAGTAATGTGTTCTGTTCTTTTTGTTCGTGTGAGAACCCTAGCTGCTGCATTTTGAACCAGCTGAAGTCGTTTGACGGGTTGTTTTTGGCAGGCCTGTGAAAAGGCCATTGCAGTAATCAACCCTACTAGAGATGAAGGCATGTATAAGTTTTTCCAGATCATTTTTTGACACAAGTCCTCTTAGTTTGGAAATGTTTTTAGGTGATAAAATGCCGTTTTAGTGATTGCTTTCATGTGACTGTCAAAGTTTAGCTCTCTGTCAATGAAAACACCAAGATTTTTAACCATTTCTTTTGTTTTAATCCCCTTTGTGTCAAGAATAGTGGTAATCCTGAGTCTTTCATCTTTTTTTCCAAATAGAATTACTTCTGTTTTATCTGTGTTCTGCTGAAGAAAATTTTGTGACATCCAGTTGTTGATTTGATCAGTACACTGGTAGAGACATTCAAGGGGGGCATAATCATTAGGTGATAGAGCAAGATAAATTTGGGTATCATCTGCATAGCAGTGATATAAAATTGAATTGTTCTTGATAATTTGCCCAAGTGGGAGCATATAAAGGTTGAATAGTAATGGTCCAAGAATCGACCCCTGGGGGACACCACAGGTCAAGGACATTGACGCTGAGGTACAATTTCCCATGGTGACAAAGAAGCTTCTATCTTTTAAGTATGATTTTGTGATCTTCCCCTGCACTGACCATATGACTGTGCCATTGATCTGCTCCCTGGTACCACTCCACCTCACAGTCACATTTACCCTCTGTCTCTCTCTGAACAACAGGCTATGGAGGAGTATGTACAGGAAGCAATTGCCCAGGGATACATGCCACCTTGCCTGCCTCTGTGGGCTTCTTCTTTGTAGAAAAGAAAGATGGCAGTCTACATCCATGCATTGATTATCAGAGGCTGAACCAAGTCTCAGTGAAATACCCTTATCCAACGTCTCTTGTGCCATCAACCTTAAAGCAGTTATACTCAGCAAAGATTTTGATGAAGCTGGATCTCAGGAGTGCCTACAACCTAGTGCACACCTGCTCAGGGGACAAGTAGAAAACTGCCTTTAGCACAACTTGCAGGCATTATGAGTATGCAATCATGCCATATGGGCTCTCTGGCACACCCTCTGTTTTCCAGTATTTGATAAATGATGTACTCAGAGACATGCTGGGGAAATTTGTGATCGGCTATATTGATGAGATCCTGACCAACTCCCCTTCACCTGAAAGTCACATCCTCACACATCAAACAAGTTCTCTCACATCTACTTGAGAACCAACTCAATGTCAAAGGAGAAAAATGTGAGTTCCATGTCTCCACCATTTCTTTCCTGGGATATATCATTAGTCCTGAGGGGGTCAATATGGACACACACACAAGGTATCAGCTGTTGTGTCCTGGCCCATTCCACAGACTATCAAAGATCTACAGTGTTTCCTGGGGTTCACCAACTTTTACTGGTGCTTCATATGAGGTTTTGATGGCATCACTACACCCCTGACATTTCTCCTCAAGAAGGGGGCTAAGAAACTGATCTGGAACCTCATGGCTGAAGCTGCATTCAAGGCTCTCAAGCGTGTATTCATATCAGTGCCCATTCTCAAGCACCCTGATCCCAAAAAAAAAACATGCATGGTGAAGGTGGATGCCTCAGACAAAAGAGTTGATGGTGTATTGTCTCAGTGTTTCAGTGATAAACCAAAGGTGCACCCAGTGGTTTTCTTTTCAAAGAAACTGTCTCCAGCCAAACAAAACTATGATGTCAGCAACAGAGAACTTTTAGCCGTTAAACTGGCATTTGAAGAGTGGAGGTATTGGCTGGAGGTTGCCAAGCATCCTTTCATAGTTTTCATTTAGAGTACCTTTGTACTGCCAAGAGACTGAATCAGAGACAGGCCCAGCTCTTCTTCCCATATGAAAAAGATGTAGATAAATCTTATAAAATTTGTATGTCCTTTGTCTGAAACTTGTATGTAAAGCATACAACAGTGAAACCAGATATAAAATCCTTAGTAAATTTGAACAAAATGAAACTTGTATGATTTGCGTATTTATCAGAACAATATATGACAGTAATGCAAAAGTGGCCACTTTCAGGAGTAAATCATATTCCTTATATGATGCACAATACATGAAACATAAACTGAAGGTGATGAAAAGTTATATATTTTTTATAAGTTTCTTCTATTTCTTTTCCATATGGGTTTACTTGATTTAACTTCACTCTGTCCTACCGTCCTGGCTCTCACAATATTAATGCTGACTCTGTCTTGTAAACATGGTATCCATAAACCTGCACATATGTTCCCCCATGCCTCAGGGCTTGCATCATCACCTGGGCTCATACCTCTCCAGCCACAGGCCACCCAGGGTTTCACTGTACATACCAGCTCCTAAAAGTCAAGTATTCATGACCTAACATGATCTCTGATGTAGTGTGTGTAGTAAAATCACTTATAGCATCTGAGGAGGGCATCATGATCAGGATGAAGCCTGACACACCTCTTCCCCTGAACACTTCCTCCCCTCAGTGTACAGTCAGCAAAAATCTTCTGAAAACCTATAATTAAGAATTATCTCAAAGACAGTAGTTGAGCCGTTCAACTTTACATGATGCATACAAAAGATGAGCGTCCATGTATGTAGGATTTGATAAAAAGCGCACAGGTGAACACAGTCCACAAGCCAAACACAACATTCAGATTGCTATAGAGGGCAAGGCATAATATCAGTAACAAATTAAGGCCAATTATGGCTAATCAAGTGTATAGCAAGGTTTCACTATGAAACAATGTCCATGAGGCGGCACGGTGGTGTAGTGGTTAGCACTGTTGCCTCACAGCAATAAGGATCTGAGTTTGAGCCCAGTGGCTGACAGGGGCCTTTCTGTGTGGAGTTTGCATGTTCTCCCCGTGTCTGCATGGGTTTCCTCTGGGTGCTCCGATTTCCCCCACAGTCCCAAGACATACAGGTTAGGCTAATTGGTGGCTCTAAATTGACCATAGGTGTGAGTGTGAATGGATGTTTGTCTCTTTATGTCAGCCCTGCGATGATCTGGTGACTTGTCCAGGGTGTACCCCACCTCTCACCCATAGCTGGGATAGACTCCAGCTTGCCCATGACCCTGCATAGGATAAGTGGTTATGGAGGATGGATGGACAATGTCCATGAAAAGTTTATATAATGTAGGACTAGGAAGTAATGAGGAAATGAGAGGGCAGTAGTCACGATAGTGAGCATGACCTAAGGGGAAATGTCCTGAGTCCTCAATACAGTATCTCCATATTTCCCAAAGGGCTGTTCCTGACATGGTACAAAAATCCATCAGCTGAGGTGGCATTATAATGTTGTTCTGTATATTTCAGTCAGTAATGTATGATCAGAATAAATGAAAGTTAAATGTGTACCAGGTGGCATGGTGGTGTAGTGGTTAGCACTGTTGCATCACAGCAAGAAGGTCCTGGGTTTGAGCCCAGCGGCCAACAAGGGCTTCTGTGTGGAGTTTGCATGTTCTCCCCATGTTTGCGTGGGTTTCCTCTGGGTGCTCCAGTTTCCCTCACAGTCCCAAGACATATTAGGCTAATCGGTGGCTCTAAATTGACCGTAGGTGTGAGTGTGAATGGTTGTTTGTCTCTGTGTGTTAGTCCTGTGATGACCTGGTGACTTGTCCAGGGTGTACCCTGCCTCTCACCCATAGTCAGCTGGGATAGGCTCCAGCTTGCCTGCAACCCTACACAGGATAAGCAGCTACAGATAATGGATGGATGGATAAATGTGTACCCTTTGTGTACCATGTTTATAAATTACAGTATGAAAATAGGATTGGATCAGTTGTTTATAATGTAAATACTATGACTCAATGTGTATCCTTTTAAACAGTTTTTCATGTTATCTTCAAGCATATCTGTAGGCAAGAAATGTACTTTATCAAATGTCAGTTTTGTATGAATGTAAGTGTAAATTTCAGCTGTACAAAAACAGTGATCTGAAATTAAAACTAGCATGATATATACAAAGCTCTTGCATGGGAAAGGTCCTATAGGACAATCTATCTGTGCCATGCCAATTCCATCCATTACCGCTTATCCTGTGCAGGGTTACTGGCAAGCTGGAGCCTTTCCCATCTGATTATGGGCAAGAGGCATGGTACACCCTGGACAAGTCACCAGATCATCACAGGTTCACATTCACACCTACAGTCAGTTTAGAGCCACCAATTAGCCTAACCTGCATGTCTTTGGGGGAAACCAGAGCACCTGGAGAAAACCCAGGCAGACACAGGGAGAACATGCAAACTCCACACAGAAAGGTCCCTGTCAGCCACTGGGTTCGAACCCAGAACCTTCTTGCTGTGAGGAGACAGTGCTAACCACTACATCACAGTGCCACCCTGTCATGCCAACTGCACAGGTTAAAAAAAAAGTAACTATAATTTTTATTCATAGTAAAATTTGAATAAGTTACTTTTTACTTTTATTTGAGTGGATTTTTATGTAATTTTACTTTAGTACAATTTCACTGTAGTAAGAATCTAAAGTCCTTCCCGCACCATATGGCACATCAGGCGGCACCAATCTCCATTTCTGTAGCCCTTGGTTTCTTGCCTATTACATAGCTAGGGTTACAGTGGGGGGCTGGTCCTCTGGTAACCACGAGAGTTTGACTCCCCACTCACATCTGTATTGCAGCATGCCTTACCAGATGGTAGTAGGTCCCATTTTTATGATGGTCTTTGGTATTACCTGACCACGAGTAGAACTCATAATCCCCCGATCAAGAGGCGGACATGCTAACCACTAGGCCAACTTGTAGTTAACAGTTGCATCCCTTTGCTTTCTATTCTCTAATAAGTAGTAAGAATACGCAAGTAAAATACTTTAATACTCTTTACACCTCTGCTGTTTTTGCAATAAATTTCTCAACTTCATTTGCATCCCTCTGCTTTCTATTCTCTAACAAGTGCCAACAGTGGATAATTACTATGTTACATCGCAAGACACAAACCTGTCACATGATAATGATGATGATGATTTAAATATGATACCACTTTTGCTCATGTCTAGCTTTTACTGTATGTTGCCCCTTGCTGAATGTGGCCCACCTTAAATCTTTGACACTACCTTAGAATTAATAAATAAGACTTTGCTGGGCAGAGTGGAATATTATTGAGCATCAATAGCATTGAAATGAAGCTTCACACTGAAAAAAACAAATCATGTGAATAAAAGTTTATTAGATTAATAGTTTATTAGATTTGTATTTCTGTGCTGTCAAAGCTGCAGCATTAAATTTTAATTGTTTTTCCAGGGGTTTTCCCGAACGCACAGCATCTCACCCTTAGGCATCGTAACACTGAAACACACAGAGATGCGCGCACACACACACACACACACACACACACACACACAGTAGAGTCTTATAACAGTTTATTCAGAAGGGGACAGGTTAAAGATTTTATTATCAGATAATAAATCAGTAATGCATGTGTTTAACATCTAAAGGCAGATACTCACAGGAAGCCTTGCTTGGCACAGCTTGAACTGGTCTTTTTCACCCTCAAGACATTTTCAGGAAGGATATGGCCAGGGAAAAAATGGAAACAGCACCAGTCAAAATTAAGACTGTGCGCTGAGTTAAGAGAGACAGATGAGTTATTTCAGGTTACTCTGTAAATACTGCATAACTGTAACATAACAGCAAACATCCAATCGAAACTAGAATAAATAATAAACACACATCATATATTTCATCTGTTTTATTCTTGAAGTGATTCATCCTTAAGTTCTTTCACTTAGGAGACACTTCCAGTACGTGTTAAAGATCTAATAATGTGACTAATAATTTAATTAATCAAATCATTTTTAAAAATATATATCTATCCTTATTTGTTATTATAATTAATTTATACTATATTTTAATATGCGCTAGCGCAAATTGTGACTCTCACTCAGGATCTTTCTACTTTATTATTATTATTATTATTATTATTATTATTATTATTATACTAATGTTTTTTAGGATGCTATTTCTTCCTCAGTTTTCAACCAGTCATCACCAAATTTCACATGATGAATACCTCTGGGCTGAATTACGTTGCTATGACTTTTGGTGCTGATTTGGGTCACTGATCCAGAATGATTCATGAAAAACGGGCTTTTGTTTTCAATCACTTATAACTGTCAATTTTCATGATTTTTTCAATAAGTTTTTTTTTTATTATTATTTAGTTCAGGGCAGCAAGTGCAACTTTTCCTTGACCTTCAATTGAGAAAGGTCAGCTCGCGCAAATTTCTGTGACTTTCATCACAATCTCTATCTAGTTTATATTACTTTTTCTTAATACTACTAATTATCACAAATGTAATGTAATATTTATTTGTAATTAATCCATCCATTTTCCATACCAACTTATCCTATGAAGGGTCACAGGCAAGCTGGATCCTATCCCAACTGACTATGGGTGAGAGGTGGGGTACACCCTGGACAAGTTGCCAGATCATCACAGGGCTGACACATAGAGGCAAACAACCCTTCACACTCACATTCACACCTACCGTACAGTCAATTTAGAGCCACCAATTATCCTAACCTGCATGTCTTTGGACTGTGGGGGAAACCGGAGCACCCGGAGGAAACCCACGCAGACACAGGGAGAACATGCAAACTCTGCACAGAAAGGCCCCTGTCGGCCGCTGGGCCTGAACCCAGAACCTTCTTGCTGTGAGGTGACAGTGCTAACCACTACACCATCGTACCACTCCTATTTGTGATTAATGTTACTTATTAAATATTTTTATTACTATGAATATGAAATTATTTGGGATTGATTTTACACTCACTTTGTCAAAGTAACTCACAAATTCCGAGATTAAAATATCAAAAATTATGAGAAAAAAACTTGGGGAAAATGGAGGGTTGTTTTTTTTCCAGGACCCAGATTGTTTCACTTTGCAAGGTTGAATCGACATCATCACACCACAGACTCCACGTCTGAGCCAAGATTTATAGGAAAGTCATGTCAAGTCAGTTTATTTGTATCACACAGTTAACAACAGACATTGTTGCAGAGCAGATTTACAGAAAAATTAAGACTTTAAAAATATGAACTAATTTTATCCCTAATAAATTTATTTATCCATGATGAGCAAACTTAAGGCAACAGTGGCGAAGAAAACTCCCTTAGATGACACGAGGAAGAAACCTTGAGAGGAACCAGACTCGAAAGGGAACCCAACCTCATCTGGGTGATAACAGATTGCATGATTATCCCCTTTGGACACAAAGAAAAATGCTATGGAACTTCATGCTATGGAACTTCATGTGTACAATTATACATGTTATATCCGAAGGGGTTATAAATAACTTACTTCTGTAACTGTGTTCTATAGAGTCACAAAATACAACTGTGTACCCAGGAAATTTATTATAGTTTAAGCATGAAGTCTGTTTTGTTGAAGCTGCCATCTGCCCATCGATGTAGACCCGAAATGCAGTCTTTCCTCCTCAATTGTGCAATATAATAGGATAAAATGCTAAGAGATTTTCTCCTACATTTTCCAGAATGGGGCAACATGGTGGTGTAGTGGTTAGCGCTGTCACCTCACAGCCAGAAGGTCCAGGTTCGAGCCCCGTGGCCGGCGAGGGCCTTTCTGTGCGGAGTTTGCATGTTCTCCCCGTGTCCACGTGGGTTTCCTCCGGGTGCTCTGGTTTCCCCCACAGTCCAAAGACATGCAGGTTAGGATAACTGGTGACTCTAAATTGACCGTAGGTGTGAATGTGAGTGTGAATGGTTGTCTGTGTCTATGTGTCAGACCTGTGATGACCTGGCGACTTGTCCAGGGTGTACCCCGCCTTTCCGGCGAGGAAAGGAACTGGCCACCCTACCTCACTATGCCGATGGCCCAGGACAAGTGCGCTCTCTAACAGGCACTCCCCCAATGTACGAATTGTATATGGGACCCCCCTTTGCTTTTTGCCGCCTTTCACCCGTAGTCAGCTGGGATAGGCTCCAGCTTGCCTGCGACCCTGTAGAATGGGATAAAGCGGCTAGAGATAATGAGATGAGATTTTCCAGAATGCACTGCAGCCAGGAAACTGGGAAGCACGAGATTTTTGTTTTGTTTTGCTCATATATTTGTGACTTCTTAATCTTAGAAGTTTTGACTTTTTAATGTCAGAAGTTGCTCAGGTTTTTTTTTTCCTTGCAAATTTATGACTTTATAAACTCGGAGAATTTCTGAATTTTTTTTTCTTATTAATTTTCAACTTTAATCTCAGAAATTCAGATTTGTTTTTTCAGTTTTTTCCCCTAATACACTGGCATACATTAAACTGTATATATAGTTGGGGCGTCGTGGCTCAGGTGGTTAAGGCGCCATACCATGAATGCGGGCGACCCGAGTTCGATTCCGGCCCGAGGTCATTTCCCGATCCCTTCCCGTCTCTCTCTCTCCCGCTCATTTCCTGTCTCTACACTGTCCTATCCAATAAAAAAAAGGTGCAAAAAGCCCAAAAAAAAATATCTAAAAAAAAAAAAAAAACTGTATATATAGCATTTACAACCCCGATTCCAAAAAAGTTGGGACAAAGTACAAATTGTAAATAAAAACGGAATGCAATAATTTACAAATCTCAAAAACTGATATTGTATTCACAATAGAACATAGACAACATATCAAATGTCGAAAGTGAGACATTTTGAAATTTCATGCCAAATATTGGCTCATTTGAAATTTCATGACAGTAACACATCTCAAAAAAGTTGGGACAGGGGCAATAAGGCCAAGTTTACATTAGACCGTATCTGTCTCGTTTTCTTCGCGGATGCACTGTCCGTTTACATTAAACCACCTGGAAACGCCGGGAAACGGGAATCCGCCAGGGTCCACGTATTCAATCTAGATCGTGTCTGGTCCGGTGCTGTGTAAACATTGAGAATACGCGGATACGCGGATACGCTTGTGCTGAGCTTTAGCTGGCGTCGTCATTGGACAACGTCACTGTGACATCCACCTTCCTGATTCGCTGGCGTTGGTCATGTGACGCGACTGCTGAAAAACGGCGCGGACTTCCGCCTTGTATCACCTTTCATTAAAGAGCATAAAAGTATGAAAATACTGCAAATACTGATGCAAATACTGCCCATTGTGTAGTTATGATTGTCTTTAGGCTTGCCATCCTTCCACTTGCAAGTGGTAAGTGATATGCACTGGGATCACACACACAGCGGCTCAGTCCCGAATCGTGGCTCGTGCACTTCACTCGCGCGCTCTGTGAACTGCGCAGGGCCGGAGTGCGCACCCTCCAGAGGGCACTCGCTGTTCAGGGCAGAGTGATTTGGAGTGCAGGATGCCTGCGGAGCCGAGCGTATCCGTGTATTGGCGTTGCTGTGTGCACGCAAATTGTGTATTGGTGTTGCCGTGTGCACACTAATCGTTTTAAAAACGTTAATCTGATGATCCGCTGATACGGTCTAATGTAAACTTGGCCTAAGAGGCTGGAAAAGTTAAAGGTACAAAAAAGGAACAGCTGGAGGACCAAATTGCAACTCATTAGGTCAATTGGCAATAGGTCATTAACATGACTGGGTATAAAAAGAGCATCTTGGAGTGGCAGCGGCTCTCAGAAGTAAAGATGGGAAGAGGATCACCAATCCCCCTAAGGGCCTCTGCATGCTCTTGCGACAAGGCTTTCGCAGATAGCTTTTTGCAGACAGTTGTAATTTATCGTTGAGCGGGGAGTAATAGGCGTGCGCGATGTTATTCACTGCCAGAACGCAAGGGGGCACGAAGTCGCGAAATCGCTAGGAGTAGTTGGTGGGTGTGGTTAGTGGAGTGTTTATCCTCCGGTTACTTATAATGATTAGAACTGGAGTCGTATAGATGTACGTACTCCTCACTTCCTCGATCAACCACTCTTCATGCTGCTCCATCTTCGCTCGTGTTTTTAAAAATGGCGGTCATGAAAATAAACCAAACCGGGAAAGTAGGGAAGCGGAAGTGCATGTACAGCGGATGTAGAGTGGACCAATCAGAGCCCTCTTGTCTGCGACGCTGTCTGCGAGGCTTCTGCGGTGGTCACAATTTTTGGGAGGTGCGCGCAGAGCGTCTGCGAAGGGGGGGGCTATGCAGATGCCATCTGCGAGGACTGCGTTGTTAGCATAAATTGGCCTTAATTCTGCGCCGACAAATAGTGGAGCAATATCAGAAAGGAGTTCAACAGTGTAAAATCGCAAAGACTTTGAACAGATCATCATCTACAGTGCATAATATCATCAAAAGATTCAGAGAATCTGGAAGAATCTCTGTGCGCAAGGGTCAAGGCTGGAAAACCATACTGGGTGCCCATGATCTTCGGGCCCTTAGACGGCACTGCATCACATACAGGCATGCTTCTGTATTGGAAATCACAAAATGGGCTCAGGAATATTTCCAGAGAACATTATCTGTGAACACAATTCACCGTGCCATCTGCCGTTGCCAGCTAAAACTCTATAGTTCAAAGAAGAAGCCGTATCTAAACATGATCCAGAAGCGCAGACGTCTTCTCTGGGCCAAGGCTCATTTAAAATGGACTGTGGCAAAGTGGAAAACTGTTCTGTGGTCAGACGAATCAAAATTTGAAGTTCTTTATGGAAATCAGGGACGCCGTGTCATTCGGACTAAAGAGGAGAAGGACGACCCAAGTTGTTATCAGCGCTCAGTTCAAAAGCCTGCATCTCTGATGGTATGGGGTTGCATTAGTGCGTGTGGCATGGGCAGCTTACACATCTGGAAAGACACCATCAATGCTGAAAGGTATATCCAGGTTCTAGAGCAGGGGTGTCCAAACTGATCCATAAAGTGTCGTATGGCTGCAGGTTTTCATTCCAGCCATGCAGCAGCACACCTAATTTGGCTTATTCAATCAACTGACACACCCACCCTTTAATCAAGTATTTGACTGTGTGAAGACAGTTCAGTTGATTGAATGAGCCAAGTCAGGTGTGTTGCTGCATGGCTGGAATGAAAACCTGCAGTCACACGGCCCTTTATGGATCAGTTTGGACACCCCTGTTCTAGAGCAACATATGCTCCCATCCAGACGACGTTTCTTTCAGGGAAGACCTTGCATTTTCCAACATGACAATGCCAAACCACATACTGCATCAATTACAGCATCATGACTGCGTAGAAGAAGGGTCCAGGTACTGAACTGGCCAGCCTGCAGTCCAGATCTTTCACCCATAGAAAACATTTGGCGCATCATAAAATGGAAGATACGACAAAAAAGACCTAAGACAGTTGAGCAACTAGAATCCTACATTAGACAAGAATGGGTTAACATTCCTATCCCTAAACTTGAGCAACTTGTCTCCTCAGTCCCCAGACGTTTACAGACTGTTGTAAAGAGAAAAGGGGATGTCTCACAGTGGGAAACATGGCCTTGTCCCAACTTTTTTGAGATGTGTTGTTGTCATGAAATTTAAAATCACCTAATTTTTCTCTTTAAATGATACATTTTCTCAGTTTAAACATTTGATATGTCATCTATGTTCTATTCTGAATAAAATATGGAATTTTGAAACTTCCACATCATTGCATTCCGTTTTTATTTACAATTTGTACTTTGTCCCAACTTTTTTGGAATTGGGGTTGTAATAAACAGTATATGTACTCCATGTTGTACAGTACCAGTCAAAAGTTTAGACACCCTTACTCATAGTAATGAGTGTCCAAATTTTTGACTAGTACAATACATCTACATAATTGTCCAAAAAGGTGTGTGATAAACTCACGCATAGCATCTGAGTAGAGCGCCGGGATAACGACGAAGCCCAAGAAAAACACCACCCAGCTCATCTTCATGTTTTCAGCAGGTTTGCAAAGATCTGGTCTCTTCTCTGTCTGAGGTCTAATTTGTTGTAGTCATGTAATATTAGCTAATTATATGCAAGACTTTATCTAATGACAGTTGTTTTCCCCCCACCCACTCATTTGCATATATCTACAGACTTCTTCAACTCAATGACAAAAAAATAATAATGAATTATGACTTTATGTAAAGAGTACCTCTTATAACGATTCTTGTATAATAAGTGCAAAATAATTAATTTGTAACTGATATGTTATTTCTAATAATGTGATATTTATACAAGCATGGATTTAATTGTAATTCATTGTGAATTATGATGAATAAAAATACGGAACAAAATCATATGTCATAATAATTATTTGATTTTGAGTGAAATCTGTGACAATGTCTGATTTAAATACTCATATACAATTAATAAATTGAATTAAACTGTATTAGAGCACTGCACTAATTCAGTAGGAGCTTTAGTCTCAGACTATACATCAAAAAGTGTGGTTATATCTAAAATGTGCAGTACTTAGTGTTAAATACTCACTATATTGTTACACTTAATATAAAGTATAAGCTGTTGGACAGCTATAGTACCAGTCAAAAGTTTGTACCCCATAGGTTTTTCTGTATTTTGATATTTTCCACATTGTAGAATGTAATACTGAAGACATCAAAAGAATGAAATCACATATGGAAAATAGATGGCATTATGTGGTAAACAAAAATGTGTTAAAAAACAAAATATGTTTGATATTTTAGATTCTTCAAAGTAGCCAGCATTTACCTTGATAACATTCTGCACACTATTGGTATTATCTTAACCAGCTTCATGAGGTCGTCACCTGGAATGCTTTTCAATTAACAAGTGTGCCTCATCAAAAGGTAATTAGTGGACAAGTTTCTTGCCTTCTTAATGCGTTTGACATTATCAAACAGGAAATAGTAAATAATAAAAATACAGTAAATAGACCTATTCCCCAACTGTAATAATCCATATTATGTCAAGAACCAGTCAACTAAGTAAAGAGAACCAACATCCATCATGACTTTAAGACATGAAGTGACTTTTAATGAATAACAATAAAGAAAAAACATTGAATTAGAAGGTGTAGATAGAAAGATCGATAAAACTTTATTGATCCCTTTGGGAGGGTTCCTTCAGGAAAATTAAAATTCCAGCAGCATCATTACAGAATAAACAGAGAAAGAAAATAGAGAAAACTTCTAGATAAATTATTAACATATACAAATATAAAAAATAAAATATGGGGGAAAAAATCTAGCAGGAGAGGTATTGCACATTATATTGCACATTTATATTGCACATTGTCCAGTATGGCTTTTTGTCAGGCTAGGCTACCGCTCCTTCCCGTCCTCTGTTCTCCTGTTACCCCTCCTCCCCCCCAGAGAGTAGTTCTACAGTCTGATGGTGTGAGGGACAAAGGAGTTTTTAAGTCTGTTAGTCCTGCACTTGGGAAGGAATTTTCTGTCACTGAACAGACTCCTTTGGTTGCTGATGACGGTGTGCAGAGGGTGACTAGCAGTGTGTCCAAACTTTCAATTGGTACTGTACATAATTGGTGTTTAAAAAAACAACAACAGCTCATGCCTAGCATCTGAGGAGAGCACCATGATCAGAACGAAGCACAGGGAGAAAAAAAAAACACAGCCTGTTTTCATGTTATTAGCTCTGCTCCTTTTTCTCTCAAATGTGTTATATTCAGGTTTATTTAGGTCATTAAATACACATGTTTATCTCAAGAAAGAATTTTTCCCAACCAATATATCTACAGATCTCCTCAAGTCACCACTTCCTCCACTCAGTGTGTAATCACCAGGACATAATCAAAATCAAACGTTTTCTAGAAGGTTGTATCTGATCCATCTAACATCACATGATTCAGAGATAGGATGAGGATTCATGTCTCAAAGTTTCGTTTCAATAAATTAAACACAGGGACATAGTTGTGGGAGGTTGAAACACCAATTTTTACCACAAATGGTAAAGATGGATCTGGATGACAAAGAAGCACTGGAAGCAGTGGGGTAATTTGATCACTAGGATGTTGAAATCACTGATTTACCACTAAAGGTTCTTGGGTTTTCCTCTGAGCAGAGGTGTCAAGGGGCAGCCATTGAACTAAATCCTCCAATGAATGCTCGATAAAAATTCACAAATCCTGGGAAACATTGAAGCTCCTTGATTCTGTAGAATTGAGGCCATGATACCGGTAAGACCGTTTCAATTCTTTTTTCTTCTATCTTGACCCTACTGAGCATGATGGAACCCAGAAAGGAAACTGGGAGCTGATTAAAGTCACACTTTTCCAACTTGACATACAAATAGTTGTCTAGGAACTTTCTTCTCATGTTAATCTTCTGATGAAGAGGAGTATATAAATGTAGCGATCAGAGCGGGTGGGTGGAGCATAGAAGCACGGCAGGCCAGAACTGAGTTAAAAAAACTCTTTTTATTTGTAGCTTTTTCAGCTTTTCACACTCTTCCAGCCACACACGCCCGCACACACACAAGTCTTCTGGGTGGGGGGAGAGCCCCCTTCCTCTGCTCTCTCTCTCCTTTTATAGAGTGTGGTCACTGGGGAAGACACACAAACACAGGTTAACTAACATCAGGTGCAGTGATTCTGCCACTTACCTTCCCTGACTCCGCCCTCTGTTCACAGACAGACGCTTGACCACGTCCCCGCTGCCACATACCCCCATTGCCCGACTCAGGCTGGGGAGCCGTCCGGCCTGCAGCTGACTCCCCCCCCCCCCCCTTGACGGGAGAGGAAATCCGCCACGACCATCTGTGGGGGCGGCCTGTGGACCACCTTAAAATTAAATGGCTGGAGTGCCAGATACCAACAGGTGATCCGCGCGTTGGCATCCTTCATGCAGTGGAGCCACTGGAGGGGTGTGTGGTCTGAACAGAGGGTGAAAGGGCACCCCAGTAGGTAGTAGCGAAGGGCGAGGACCACCCACTTGATGGCCAGGCACTCCTTTTCTATGGTGCTGTAGCAGCCCTCATGCACCGACAGCTTCCTGCTGATGTACAGCACTGGACGATCCTCCCCCTCCACCTCGTGGGAAAGAACAGCCCCCAGCCCCCTGTCCAACACATCCATCTGCAAAACAAAGGGGAGAGAAAAGTCAGGGGAGTGTAACAGTGGCCCCCACACAGTGCAGCCTTTACCTCAGAGAAAGCCCGCTGGCATTGCTCTGTCCACTGGACCGGATCTGGTGCCCCCTTTTTAGTGAGATCAGTCAATGGGCTGGTGACATCCGAATAATTAGGTATAAACCTACGATAGTAGCCAGCCAGCCCCAGGAACTGTCTCACCCCCTTTTTGGTCTTGGGCCTCGGGCAGGCCGCAATCACTGCTGTCTTATTAATTTGGGGACGCACCTGCCCATTGCTCAAGTGGAAGCCCAGATACCGTACTTCCACCCGCCCAATCGCACACTTCTTCAGGTTGGCTGTGAGACCCGCTCACCTCAGCGACCTAAGGACGGCCCTCAGGTGTTGTAAATGCCGCGGACAGTCATTACTATAGATTATGATATCGTCCAGGTATGCAGCCGCATAGGTGGCGTGGGGGCGGAGGACCCAATCCATAAGCCGCTGAAACGTAGCGGGCACCCCAAACAGCCCAAAAGGAAGTGTGACAAACTGGTGTAAGCCAAACGGTGTGGAAAAGGCCATTTTCTCTCAGGATAATGGAGTCAAGGGGATCTGCCAATATCCCTTTGTCAAATCCAGTGTCGAATAAAACAAGCCATACCTAGTTGATCAAGCAACTCGTCAATACGAGGCATTGGGTATGCATCGAATTTAGACACCGCGTTGACTTTTCCATAGTCCACGTAGAACCGGACCGACCCGTCGGCCTTGGGAAGCAAGACCACCGGGCTGCTCCAGTCACTGTGGGACTCCTCGACGATGCCCATGTCAAGCATGGCCTTGAGTTCTTCCCAAACCACCTTTTTCTTGTGTTTGGGCAGCCTATAAGGGCGGGTGCGCACTACCACCCCCGGGGGCGTCTCAATGTGGTGTTCTATGAGGCGGGTGCGGCCGGGCAGGGGCGAGAACACGTCCGAAAATTTGGTCTGCAACCGGGCAACCTCCGTGAGATGGGTCGGGGAGAGGTGGTCTCCACAGGGGACCGGAGTGGTAAGCGATGTCAATGTTCCCTTTTGAACCTCCGGCCCCAGCTCCGCCTTCTCCGGAACCAATGACACCAATGCCACAGGGACCTCCTCATTCCAGAGTTTGAGCAGATTGAGTTGGTGAATCTGTAGTGCCCCACCCCTGTCTGTTCACCTCACCTCATAGTCGACATCCCTGACTTGCCATGTGACCTCAAAGGGTCCTTGCCACTTGGCGATCAATTTGGAGCTCAACGTGGGCAACAGCACGAGTACTTTATCTCCCGGTGCGAACTCCCTAAGGTGCGTGCCCCTGTCGTACAGGCGGATTTGCTGTTCTTGGGCCTGCCGCAAATTCTCCTGGGTTAGGTGTGCGAGTGTGTGGAGTTTTGCGTGCAGGTCGATAACGTATTGAATTTCGTTTTTGCTCATTGAAGGTCCCTCCTCCCAATTTTCCTGCAGTACATCTAGGATGCCACGCGGCTTACGCCCATATAATAATTCGAATGGGGAGAACCCCGTGGAGGCTTGTGGAACTTCTCGCACTGCGAATAACAGGGGCTTGAGCCATTTATCCCAGTTGCATGCGTCCTCGCATACAAATTTTTAAATTATGTTTTTGAGGGTGCTATTAAACTGTTCGACTAAGCCGTCCGTTTGTGGGTGATAAACGCTGGTGCGGATTGGCTTAATTCCCAGTAACCCATACAGTTCGCGCAGTGTGCGTGACATAAAAACAGTGCCTTGATCAGTCAGAATCTCTTTGGGGATTCCAACTCAGGAGATGACATGGAAGAGTGCTTTCACAATACTACATGCTGAGATATTGCGAAGAGGCACTGCTTCCAGATATTGCATTGCATAGTCCACCAGAACTAAAATAAAGCAATACCCTCGTGTTGACTGATCTAATGGCCCAACGAGATCCATCCCAATTCTTTCGAACGGGGTCTCGATTAATGGCAGAGGGCACAAAAGCGCTTTTAGAATGGCCGCTGGATTTACTAACTGGCATTCACGGCACGCTGTACACCACCTACGGACATCGCTGTGAATCCCTGGCCAATAGAACTGGGCCATTATTCGGGCTAGTGTCTTATCCTGCCGCAAGTGTCCAGCCATGGGATTAAAGTGAGCCACCTGGAATATAAATTCCCGGCAGCTCTTTGGGATCAAAAGCTGTGTGATCGGCTCCTTAGTCTGAGTGTCCTGCGTCACTCGGTATAATCTATCCTTCATAATGGAAAAATAGGGGAAGGACGGGGTGGCATTTGGCTGGAGCGTTTGACCATCGATTACTCTCACTTGCTCAAATGCATGCCGCAGAGTCTCATCTCGCAACTGCTCTAATGGGAAATCCGCAAGGGATTCCCCGAGAGAGGGAGGAGGAGCCTGCTGCTCCTCACTCTGATGCAGTGATGACGTAGACAGCTCTGTGACAGCTGCTCCCACCAATGCCACACCGGGACCTCCCCCTGCTGAACTATGGCAGGCCCCACTCTTCACTAAACGAGTCATTAATTCCCGAAATCCCAGCCAATCAGTCCCCAAAATTATCACATGGGTAAGGCAAGGATTAACCACCGCCTTTACTCTAAATTTCTCCCCTCGAAATAGAATGTGGACCGACACTAAAGGGTAGTTGTGAACATCCCCGTGCACACACAACACCTTCACCAAATGTGCCCTCCCCAGTGCCTCATCTTGCACCAGGCTTTGGTAGATTGAGGTCTGATTACAGCTGGAGTCCACCAAAGCCTGATACGTATCCCCTTGGATACTCACCGGTATGCAATACACTCCAGCCTGATTGAGGGCAGTCCCGGGTGCATCGGGGATCCAGACCACTACGCTCACCTCCATTGCCAAGCACTGATGCTGGAGGTGCCCCGGCTCCCCGCAGCGCCAGCAAACCGGCCCAGGCTCTCTCTCTGCACCAGTGTTCCGGAGCTCACTCACCTGGGGGGGGGAGAGACAGACATGGAAGTGGGAAATGGTAGGGCACTGCGGGTGCGGTGGGCCGGCTGGGGTGGAGCCGGCCCCCGCCTCCGTGGTGGGGGAATGGGGCGAGGATGAGGAACAAAAGGGGAGGGGGAGAGAGAGAGAGAGAAGAGGAGACATGCTGTCCTGCAGTCGGAACAGACGCCAAATGGTCCTCCGCCAGCTCGATGGCCTGATCCAGCGATGCCAAGCGATGGCACTGGACCCACTCAGCTGTTCCACTGGGAAGTCGGGTGGTGAATTGTTCCAGCACCACCAGATCGACGATTCCCTCAGCGTCGCGGTTGTCGGCCCTCAGCCACTGCCGGCAAGTGTCCTGGAGTTGCTGGCCAAACGCGAACGGCCGGCCAACCTCCTCCAGGCGCAGAGCACGGAAGCGCTGCCGTTGTTGCTCCGGGGTGCACCCCACACGCTGGAGGATGGCCCGGCGGAGGTCGGCGTAGACCAGCCGGCTGTTGGCGGGGAGCTGTAGCGCGGCCAGCTGCGCCTCGCCCGTTAGCAGGGGGAGGAGGCGCGCCAAGCGCTGTTCCACCGGCCAGCCCCAGGCCTCTGCTGCCTGCTCAAAGAGCGCAAGATAAGCCTCGGGGTCGTCATGCAGGCCCATCTTCATTAGGGTGAGGTGGGGAGGGCCCACGGCAGTGGAGGTGGTGGACCCCACCGACGCGAGTAGGTGCCGGAACGCCTGGCAAGCTTTCTGCTGCGCCAGCACCAGGGCCTCGAACCTTTGCTCCTGCTCCTTCCGGTGGGCGACCAGTGCCTGGTGCTGGCTCTGTTGGTCCATGGCGAGGGCATGGATCAGGTCCTTGAAGGGGGAGGACTCCATGGGGCTGTTCTCCTCTGTGCTCTGATCCCGGGTTTCGACGCCACTGTAGCGATCAGAGCGGGTGGGTGGAGCACAGAAGTATGGCAGGCCAGAACTGAGTTCAAAAAACTCTTTTTATTTGTAGCTTTTTCAGCTTTTCACACTCTTCCAGCCACACACACCCACACACACACAAGTCTTCTGGTTGGGGAGAGAGCCTCCTTCCTCTGCTCTCTCTCTCTCCTTTTATAGGGCATGGTCACTGGGGAAGACACACAAACACAGGTTAACTAACATCAGGTGCAGTGATTCTGCTGCTGACCTTCCCTGACTCCGCCCTCTGTTCACAGACCGCCGCTTGACCATGCCCCCGCTGCCACAATAATCAATGCAGATAATGTCCTGGAGTACCTCATTCATAAATACTTGGAAGATAGTGGGAAAATTAGCCAGACCATAAGGCATCACTAAATATTCATAGTGACCAGATGGAGTGATAAAAATGATCTGTAGACTTTAAACTGCTTAAAACATCAATGTGTGTGTGTGTGTGTGTGTGTGTGTGTGTGTGTGTGTGTGTGTGTGTGAGAGAGAGAGAGAGCAAACAAATGAGAGTAGTAAAACTGAAAAGTCAAGTCAAGTTTATTTGTATAGCGCTTTTAACAATAAACATTGTCGCAAAACAGCTTTACAGAATTTAAATAACTTAAAACATGAGCTAATTTTATCCCTAATCTATCCCCAATGAGCAAGCCTGTGGTGACGGTGGGAAGGAAAAACTCCCTCAGATGACATGAGGAAGAAACCTCGAGAGGAACCAGACTCAAAAGGGAACCCATCCTCATTTGGGCAACAACAGACAACATGACTAAAAACATTAACAGTTTTAACATGAAGTCAGTTTCACTGATGTTATAAACTCTTCATTGATGGAAACTTGAGTGCAAAACTGTTCATGACAACTGCAGTCCTAAAGTTAGCAAGTCAACTGTAGTCCTCAGTCATAAAAGCATTACTGTAAGAGTCCAGAGCGTCCTCCAAGTGTGACTTTCTACTGTCCTCATGGGGCCGTCCTCCACAGGTGCAATGGGATGAGACTCCAACCAGACACAGGGCACCAGGATGGATCAGGCAGGTGCGAGGAGCAGAAGAGGTCAGCATCTCGATCCCAGGACCAACGTGTAACTCAGAGGGACAGATTTGGGGGGAGGGGGGAGAGAGAGGGAGAGAAAACACAGGTTGTTAGGTATGCCCAATGTCACCTGAATATGTAGGAACAGTATACATATTGCACTGAGTACAAGCAGGGACTCCGGCAACTAACTATGACAGCATAACTAAAAGGGGAGAGCCAGAAGGTAACACAGGCATGAGGGAGCCCCAGGACATAAAGCAGCAGCCACTACACTGTCAACAAACTCGAGTGAGCAAGCAAGTGGGGGACTGACAGCATCCATACATCCCAGTTTACCAAAACACTATGTCTGAAGACCCTCCAGATCTACTCCTTTACCTCATAAACACCATTAACAAAAGGCTTGACTAAACAGATATGTTTTCAGCCTAGACTTAAACGCTGAGACTGTTGTCTGATTCCCGAACATTACTTGGAAGGATGTTCCATAACTGTGGGGCTTTGTAAGAAAAGGCTCTGCCCCCGATGTAGCTTTCACTATATGAGGTACCAGCAGATAGCCTGCACCTTTTGATCTAAGTAGGCATGGCGGGTCATAGAGGAGCAGAAGTTCACTCAGGTACTGTGGCGCGAGACCATTTAGTGCTTTAAAGGTCAATAGCAGTATTTTATAATCAATACGAAATTTGATTGGGAGCCAATGCAGTGTGGATAAGACAGGCGTGATGTGGTCATATTTTCTAGTTCTAGTAAGGACTCTTGCTGCTGCATTTTGAACTAACTGGAGCTTGTTCATGCACTTATTGGAATATCCAGACAGTAAGGCATTACAATAATCCAACCTGGAGGTAACGAAAGCATGGACTAGTTTTTCCGCATCATGTAATGACATTAAATTTCTTATCTTAGCAATATTTCTGAGGTGAAAGAAAGCTATCCAGGTAATGTTATCAATGTGAGTTTCAAATGAAAGACTGGGGTCAATAATCACTCTGAGGTCTTTTACTGCTGCACATGAAGAAACAGAAAGGCCATCCAGAGTTACTGTGTAATCAGAAAACTTACTTCTAGCTGCATATGGTCCTAGTACAAGTACTTCAGTCTTGTCAGAGTTAAGCAGAAGGAAATTAATAAGCATCCAGTGTCTAATGTCCTTTACACATTCCTCAATTCTATTAATCTGGTGTCTCTCATCAGGTTTTGCAGAAACGTACTGTACAACTGTGTGTCATCAGCATAACAGTGGAAACTAATACAATGTTTACGAATAATATCACCCAGAGGTAACATATATAAAGAAAAAAAGCAGTGGACCCAAGACAGAACCTTGTGGAACACCAAACTTTACCTCAGTACGAAAAAATCACCATTTACATCAACATACTGATAACGATCAGTTAAATAAGAGCTGAGCCAGGAGAGGGCCGTTCCCTTAACTCCCACAACATTTTCTAGTTTATCCAGAAGAATGGAATGATCAATGGTATCAAATGCTGCACTAAGGTCAAGCAACACAAGTAGCGAGACACAGCCCTGATCAGACGCCAACAGTAGGTCGTTTACTATTTTAACCAAAGCTGTCTCTGTGCTATGATGAGGTCTAAATCCTGACTGATACATTTCATGGATGTTATTCCTATGTAAATATGAGCATAACTGCTGTGCCACAGCTTTTTCATGGATCTTGGAGATAAAGGGGAGGTTTGATATTGGCCGATAATTGGACAGCTGACAGGGATCAAGGTCAGGTTTTTTAATCAGGGGTTTGATAACTGCTAGTTTAAAGGATTTGGGTACATAGCCAATCGTAAGAGAAGAATTTATTATTTTTAGAAGTGGTTCAATTACTTCAGGTATTATCTGTTTGAACAGACATGTAGGTAAGGGATCTAGTACGCAAGTTGAGGCTTTTGATGCCGAGATTAATGAAAGTAATTCAATTTCTCTAAGGGGAATAAAACATTCTAATTGCTGATCTGATACAGTTATATTGTTAACTACAGGGTCACTTACATTGTCTGACCTTAAATTAGCAGTTTGAATTTTTTGTCGGATATTCTCAATTTTGTCATTTAAAAAATTCATCAAGTCGTTGCTACTACATACTGCAGGTGTGCATGTGTCTATAATGGACTTATTCCTGGTTAATTTTGCTACAGTATTAAATAGGAATCTAGGATTATTTTTGTTATCTTCTATTAGAGAGGAGAGATATGTTGATCTAGCAGCACTAAGAGCTTTTCTTTACATCAGGAAGCTCTCCTTCCATGATAATTTGAATGCTACCAATTTTGTTTGATGCCATTTATGTTCCAATTTTCGAGTGGTCTGTTTTAATGTACGAGTGTCATCATTATACCAGGGTGCTAATTTTTGTCTCTGACCATTTTCCTTTTAAGAAGAGCTACATTATCTAAAGTATAGTGGAACGTTGACTCTAAGCATTCAGTTGCCTGATCAAGTTCTGCAGGGGCTGACAGTGACCCAATCAAAGTTGATAACTCTGGGAGATCATTTATAAAGCTCTGTGCAGTAGTTGACGTGAATGTACGTTTAATACAGTAGTGTGGTGAGGTGCATATATGA
Source organism: Neoarius graeffei (assembly GCF_027579695.1). Taxonomy (NCBI): domain Eukaryota; kingdom Metazoa; phylum Chordata; class Actinopteri; order Siluriformes; family Ariidae; genus Neoarius; species Neoarius graeffei. The sequence continues at coordinate 90,855,261 of NC_083576.1, forward strand.
TTACTCAGACATATTTTGAATGAGATGAGATAATGATCTGAGAGAACTTCAGACTGTGGAAGTGTGACTATATTTTCTACGTTTAACCCGAATGTTAGTATTAGATCGAGGGTGTGACCACCATTATGGGTCGGTCCTATGAGTCAAGTCCAGTCAAGTTTATGTTGATCCTGGGATTGAGATGCTGGCCTCTTCTGCCCCTCGGACCTGCTTGATCCATCCTGGTGCCCTGTGTCTGGTCGGAGTTTTATCGCCCCACTCCTGTGAAGGACGGCCCCATGAGGACAGTTGAGGGTTATACCTGTTAAAACTGTTAATATTATAGTCAGGCTGTCTGTTGTTGCCCAAATGAGGATGGGTTCCCTTTTGAGTCTGGTTCCTCTCGAGGTTTCTTCCTCATGTCGTCTGAGGGAGTTTTTCCTTGCCACCGTCGCCACAGGCTTGCTCATTGGGGATAGATTAGGGATAAAATTAGCTCATGTTTTAAGTCGTTCAAATTCTGTAAAGCTGCTTTGCGACAATGTTTATTGTTAAAAGCGCTGTACAAATAAACTTGATTTGATTTGATTTGATTATTTGTATAGCGCTTTTAACAATAAACATTGTCGCAAAGCAACTTTACAGAATTTGAACGACTTAAAATATGAGCAAATTTTATCCCTAATCTATCCCCAATGATGAAGCCTGTGGCGACGGTGGCAAGGAAAAACTCCCTCAGACAACACAGGGAAGAAACCTCAAGAGGAACCAGACTCAAAAGGGAACCCATCCCCATCCGGGCAACAACAGACAGCATGACTATAACATTAACAGTCCTAACAAAGTCAGCTTCGTTGACATTCTGATTAATCCCTATTGAATCTAAAATGGACACAAATGCTGCTCTTAAAGGGTCTTCTGGGTTATCGAAGTGAATATTGAAATCTCGGACAGCTAAAGCTTTGTCTAAGGAAATAACCAGATCTGAGATAAAATCTGCAAATTCAGAAAGAAACTCAGAATATGGCCCCGGGAGCCTGTAAATAATAAGTAATGGAATTAACTGGGTAGACTTATTTTGTGAGGCTACATACATTATATGAGTATGAAGAACTTCAAATGTACTAAATTTATAACCAGGTTTTTGTGTTACACCTAGATAATCATTATAAATAACCGCAACGCCTCCTCCTCTGCCCGTTAGACGAGGCTGGTGTATATAACTGTATCCAGGAGGACTCGCTTCATTTAATGCTATATTTTCATTTGGCTTAATCCATGTTTCTGTTAAACACAGTACATTAAACTCCTGATCAGTAATGAGTTCATTAACCATTAGTGCTTTAGTTGTAAGAGATCTAATATTTAATAGCCCCACCTTTAGATCAAAGGTGCTGGCAGCAGCTGTACAGTCAGTATGATCTAATTTTATATTGATTAGGTTACTGGAAAAAACTCTCTGAATATTTCTACCTTTTTGTTGAGCTCGGGGAACAGACACAGTCTCGATGTCATGAACCCTGAGTGACGACTCTGTGCAGCTAGCAGACAGTTGGTTTAGCCTGTTCGTCTGCTCCCTGGCCTTGGCTCTGGATTGTCAGAAATTAACTAGGCCTGTTCTGAGACTATGACCTATGCTGCAGGAAATGAGAGCAGAACCTTCCCGAGTGGGATGGATACCATCCCGCCCTAACAGGCCAGCAGTGCCCTCAAAATTAGCCCAATTATCTATAAAGCCCACACTGTTTTCAGAGGGAGACACAGCCCTGATCAGACGCCAACAGTAGGTCATTTACTACTTTAACCAGAACTGTCTCTGTGCTATGATGAGGTCTAAATCCTGACTGATAAATTTCATGGATGTTATTCCTATGTAAATAGAAGCATAACTGTTATGCCACAGCTTTTTCATGGATCTTGGAGATAAAGGGGAGGTTTGATATTGGCCGATAATTGGACAGCTGACAGGGATCAAGGTCAGGTTTTTTAATCAGGGGTTTGATAACTGCTAGTTTAAAGGATTTGGGTACATCGCCAATCGTAAGAGAAGAATTTATTATTTTTAGAAGTGGTTCAATTACTTCAGGTATTATCTGTTTGAACAGACATGTAGGTAAGAGATCTAGTACGCAAGTTGAGGCTTTTGATGCCGAGATTAATGAAAGTAATTCAATTTCTCTAAGGGGAATAAAACATTCTAATTGCTGATCTGATACAGTTATATTGTTAACGACAGGGTCACTTACATTGTCTGACCTTAAATTAGTAGTTTGAATTTTTTGTCAGATATTCTCAATTTTGTCATTTAAAAAATTCATCAAGTCGTTGCTACTACATGCTGCAGGTGTATATGTGTCTATAGTAGATTTATTCCTGGTTAATTTTGTGACAGTATTAAATAGGAATCTAGGATTATTTTTGTTATCTTCTATTAGAGAGGAGAGATATGTTGATCTAGCAGCACTAAGAGCTTTTCTTTACATCAGGAAGCTCTCCTTCCATGATAATTTGAACGCTACCAATTTTGTTTGATGCTATTTATGTTCCAATTTTCGAGTGGTCTGTTTTAATGTACGAGTGTCATCATTATACCAGGGTGCTAATTTTTTGTCTCTGACCATTTTCCTTTTAAGAGGAGCTACATTATCTAAAGTATAGTGGAACGTTGACTCTAAGCATTCAGTTGCCTGATCAAGTTCTGCAGGGGCTGACAGTGACCCAATCAAAGTTGATAACTCTGGGAGATCATTTATAAAGCTCTGTGCAGTAGTTGACGTGAATGTACGTTTAATACAGTAGTGTGGTGAGGTGCATATATGATTACTCAGACATATTTTGAATGAGATGAGATAATGATCTGAGAGAACTTCAGACTGTGGAAGTGTGACTACATTCTCTACGTTTAACCCGAATGTTAGTATTAGATTGAGGGTGTGACCACCATTATGGGTCGGTCCTATGACATTCTGATTAACCCCTACTGAATCTAAAATGGAAACAAACACTGTTTTCAAAGGGTCTTCTGAGTTATCGAAGTGAATATTCAAATCTCCGACAACTAAAGCTTTGTCTAAGGAAATAACCAGATCTGAGATAAAATCTGCAAATTCAGAAAGAAACTCCGAATATGGCCCAGGGGGCCTGTAAACAACAAGCAACGGAATTAACTGGGTAGACCTATTTTTCAAGGCTACATACATTATATGAGTATGAAGAACTTCACATATATTAAATGTATAACCAGTTTTGTGTGTTACACCTAGATAATCATTATAAATAACCGCAACACCTCCTTCTCTGCCAGTTAGACGAGGCTGGTGTATATAACTGTATCCAGGAGGACTACGGTAGGTTCATTTAATGCTATATATTCATTTGGCTTAATCCATGTTTCTGTTAAACACAGTACATTAAACTCCTGATCAGTAATGAGTTCATTAACCATTAGCGCTTTAGTTGTAAGAGATCTAATATTTAATAGCCCCACCTTTAGATCAAAGATGCTGGCAGCGGCTGCACAGTCAGTATGATCTAATTTTATATTGATTAGGTTACTGAAACAAACTCTCTGAGTATTTCTACTTTTTTGTTGAGCTCGGGGAACAGACACAGTCTCGATGTCGTGAACCCTGAGTGACGACTCTGTGCAGCTAGCAGACAGTCGGTTTAGCCTGTTCGTCTGCTCCATGGCCTTGGCTGTGGATTGTCAGAAATTAACTAAGCCTGTTCTGAGACTATGACCTATGCTGCAAGAAATGAGAGCAGCACCTTCCCGAGTGGGATGGATACCGTCCCGCCCTAACAGGCCAGCAGTGCCCTCAAAATTAGCCCAATTATCTATAAAGCCCACACTGTTTTCAGAGCACCACCTGGACAACCAGAAGTTCAGTGACCATAACCTGCTGTAAGCTACATTGTCATGCCGCATTGGTTTGGGGCCAGAGCATACTACAGCATCGGACATCACCTTCGCTAATTTAAATACCTCTACAAAGTTACTCTTAGTAACCTCAGACTGATGAAGGCGTATATCATTAGCTCCTGCATGGCTAACTATCTTTGAGAACCTGTGCTTGCCTAGGACCCTAAGATTACCCGCTATGTCCAGCACCCTGGCTCCCAGTATACACCTGACTAAAGCTGCTGGTGCCCCTAAAGGCTGAGCTAATTCCATGGGCTGTATGATAGAGTCCCCTATAACCAGAGCTCTTTCAGGTTTCTCAGTGGGTGCATCACTAAGGAGAACAAACCTGTTCGACACGTGAAGCAGAGAGGAGTGGTGCTCCTGTGGGCGAGCCTCAGTGGTAGCTTTGGCTCTACACTTATGCCGCCAACTCGTCACCCATTCGGCCCGCTGTAAGGGCTCTAATGCCAGAGTTGGGGGATTACTAACTCCACCTAGAGCATCCAGACTTTCCCCTACAAAAACTACACTGTTCTCATTCTCACTGGTCTTCTCTAAAGCCTGGATATGCTCTTAAAACTATAATCTTCTCGTCAGAGAGCTAACTAATCTGCACTTATCACAAATAAAGCTATCGCTAGCAATGGAGGAAGAATGACTAAACATCCTGCACTCAGCACACTGAACAGGCTGAAGGTGTGCCATGATGAAAGGATTCACGTACCTTAATCAAAGATCTGTTGATATTAAAGCAGATCCGATGTGGATGGCCTCCGCTTGTGGTCTTTATGCAGGATGAGCAAAAAGAAAGCTTCCAGTCTTGGCGTTCTTCCAAAAAAAATGTTTTAATAAAAAATGAAAAAGGAAAGTGAAAGCAGAAAGTACAAAAAGGAAGGCGAAAGTACAATAAAAAATGAAGAGGATACTGGAAAATTATTTGTAGAAAAAATAAAAAAGATTAGTGATTAACGCCAACACTCGCAGAAAAAAGACTCATCGCAAACAACTTGGAAACCAGGAAGTGTGTAGCACCGCAAAGCAAGCTCAATTGTCAAAAATACAGTCTGGGTTAACATCAGTCCCCACCTGCCATGCTTCAGTATTCTACCCACATCAGGAGCATACTTCAGTGGTGCCAAAAGCCAGGACACTGAAGCGAACCACCCCATGGAGTCCTCCCCACTTAAAGGCCTAATCCATGCCCTTGCTGCCACCCAACAGAGCCACCACCAAGTGCTGATTGCCCTCCGGAAGGAGCAGGAACAATGGTTCAAAGCCTTGCTGCTGGTCCAGTAGGAAGACCACCAGGCATTCTGGCACCTGCTCGCATCAGCAGGGTCCTTAACTGCCACCGCAGCAGACCCACCCCATGTCATGCTAATGAAGATGGGGCCACATGATGATCCAAAGGTGTTTATTGTGTTCTTTGAACAAGTGGCCAAAGCGTGGAGGTGGCCAGTTGAGCAAAGCACGGCCTGCCTATTACTGCTGCTGACAAGAGAGGCACAGCTCGCTGTGCAACAGCTCCCCACTGACAGCCAGCTTGTCTACAACAACTTGAAACCAGCCATCCTGCAGCATCCCCATCCTCCCCAGAACAACACTGCAAGCGCTTCCACATGTTGACACTGGAGGAAGTTGGCCGGCCATTCATGTTCGGCCAACAGCTCCAGGATGCCTGCCGGCAATGACTGAGGGTGGATGACCGCGACGCCAACAGGATCATCAACATGGTGACACTGGAACAGTTCATCATGCACCTTTGGGAAGGAACAGTGGAATGGGTCCAGTGCCACCACCCGGCATCACTGGATCAAGCCATCGAGTTGGCAGAGGACCATTTGGCAGCGGTTCCAGCGGCAGGTGGACATTCCACCCCTTCTCTTTTTCTCTCCCCTTCTCCTTCCTCCTCTCTCACCTCTCCCATCCCCACCCCATTCCCCCACCACGGAGGCAGGAGCCAGCCCCACCAGCTGGTTTGCTGCACCCATGGTATCCCCCTCCCCTCTTCCCTTTCTATGTCTGTGTTTTCTCCCCCCCAGGTGAGTGACTCCCATATTGCCAGTACAGAGGTGAAGCCTGGGCTGGTATGCTGGTGCTTCGGGGAACCTGGGCATCTCCTGTGCTCTGTGATGAAGGTGGGAGCTGTGGTCCAGATCCCCAATGTGCCAGAGACCACCCTTGATCGGGCCAGAGCGTATCATATACCGGTGAATATTCAAGGGGATACATACCACGCATTGGTGGATTCCAGTTGTAATCAGACCAAAATCCACCAAAGCCCGATGCAAGGTGAGGCATTGAGGACAGCACAAGTGGTGAAGGTTTTGTGGATGCACAGGGATCTTCACAAATATCCGCTTGTGTTCGTCCACATCCTATTTTGGGGAGAAAATCATAGTGTAAAGGCAGTGGTTAACCCATGTCTCACCCACCCACTGATTCTGGGAACTGATTGGCTGGGGTTTAGAGGCTTAATGAAGCATGTAGTAGTTGGCAGGTCCTGCAGTAATATGTCTCAGGGGGATCTCTGTGTGGCATTGACTGGGGAAGCTATCCCAGAGCCATCTATGTGAGCAGGGCTGTAGCCAGCATTTTAAAATTAATGAGGTCTGTGATGTGCGCACAAAGCGCGCGCCAAAAAATTTTCGACATACAACCCCGATTCCAAAAAAGTTGGGACAAAGTACAAATTGTAAATAAAAATGGAATGCAATAATTTACAAATCTCAAAAACTGATATTGTATTCACAATAGAACATAGACAACATATCAAATGTCGAAAGTGAGACATTTTGAAATTTCATGCTAAATATTGGCTCATTTGAAATTTCATGACAGCAACACATCTCAAAAAAGTTGGGACAGGGGCAATAAGAGGCTAGAAAAGTTAAAGGTACAAAAAAGGAACAGCTGGAGGACCAAATTGCAACTCATTAGGTCAATTGGCAATAGGTCATTAACATGACTGGGTATAAAAAGAGCATCTTGGAGTGGCAGCGGCTCTCAGAAGTAAAGATGGGAAGAGGATCACCAATCCCCCTAATTCTGCGCTGACAAATAGTGGAGCAATATCAGAAAGGAGTTCGACAGTGTAAAATTGCAAAGAGTTTGAACATATCATCATCTACAGTGCATAATATCATCAAAAGATTCAGAGAATCTGGAAGAATCTCTGTGCATAAGGGTCAAGGCTGGAAAACCATACTGGGTGCCCGTGATCTTCGGGCCCTTAGACGGCACTGCATCGCATACAGGCATGCTTCTGTATTGGAAATCACAAAATGGGCTCAGGAATATTTCCAGAGAACATTATCTGTGAACACAATTCACCGTGCCATCCGCCGTTGCCAGCTAAAACTCTATAGTTCAAAGAAGAAGCCGTATCTAAACACAATCCAGAAGCGCAGACGTCTTCTCTGGGCCAAGGCTCATTTAAAATGGACTGTGGCAAAGTGGAAAACTGTTCTGTGGTCAGACGAATCAAAATTTGAAGTTCTTTATGGAAATCAGGGACGCAGTGTCATTCGGACTAAAGAGGAGAAGGACGACCCAAGTTGTTATCAGCACTCAGTTCAGAAGCCTGCATCTCTGATGGTATGGGGTTGCATTAGTGCGTGTGGCATGGGCAGCTTACACATCTGGAAAGACACCATCAATGCTGAAAGGTATATCCAGGTTCTAGAGCAACATATGCTCCCATCCAGACAACGTCTCTTTCAGGGAAGACCTTGCATTTTCCAACATGACAATGCCAAACCACATACTGCATCAATTACAGCATCATGGCTGCGTAGAAGAAGGGTCTGGGTACTGAACTGGCCAGCCTGCAGTCCAGATCTTTCACCCATAGAAAACATTTGGCGCATCATAAAATGGAAGATACGACAAAAAAGACTTAAGACAGTTGAGCAACTAGAATCCTACATTAGACAAGAATGGGTTAACATTCCTATCCCTAAACTTGAGCAACTTGTCTCCTCAGTCCACAGACGTTTACAGACTGTTGTAAAGAGAAAAGGGGATGTCTCACAGTGGGAAACATGGCCTTGTCCCAACTTTTTTGAGATGTGTTGTTGTCATGAAATTTAAAATCACCTAATTTTTCTCTTTAAATGATGCATTTTCTCAGTTTAAACATTTGATATGTCATCTATGTTCTATTCTGAATAAAATATGGAATTTTGAAACTTCCACATCATTGCATTCCGTTTTTATTTACAATTTGTACTTTGTCCCAACTTTTTTGGAATCAGGGTTGTATTTAAATGAGAGGGGTGAATTACATGTCACACAAGAGATCTATTCCTGAAATTACTTTTAATGGTGTTTGAACTGGCATGTTTGCCCTGCTCTCTGCAGCTTGTTTTCTGGGGAATAGGTAATATTACATTAGAATTATTATGAATGAGCTGAAATCTTGCCAAATGAACAGAGCATTAAAATGAGTATGAAGCATGTATTTTAAGTTTTTAACCCAATGCAAATAAACAAATACAAGCATAAGAGATATGCTTGATATAACAAGCAAAGACACTTGGCTATATCTTTATTAGTAACCAATCTAAATTCTCCTTTGAAATGTTTGGACACTATTTTTAATGACCATATTATAATCTTTAATTCAGTTAGTGCTGTCTGACGTTGTGTAGGCTAGCTTTGTAAAACACTAGTTATCCAAATCGAGGCCTATAGCCTATTTAAATAAAAAGCTCAACCTTTACTACAAGGCCAGAGCCATGTCCAGATCAGTTCTACATGTGTCACTGTCAGCCTTTTATCTTTACACCACAGCAAAATCAAGTCAGAACCCTTCTTACAAATATTGCTTTGACTTACTGAATGATTTATTAAAGTTCACAAACAAAGCTGTAGTGCTTCGAAAACCTGTAGGCTAAATTTTAACAGCTTTATGGAAGTGCGCTGATGGTTACCATGCACACACTCTAGAATGAGCGCTCGCAGTGTCTAGAACTGCGTTCTTTTGGGGGTCACATTCGCACACTCTCATAGTCTGCCCTATCTTGTTGTTTTTTTTCTGTTCTTGCTCTCCCACGCATGCAAGATACAGACGCAGAGGACCCAATCCCACCAAGATCCTCTTACCCTCTCTAATATCACAAGGCAAAGTTATCCAAGGCAAACATAAGTTGAAACTTTCCACTCTATTGCTTTGGCTTATCGAATGATTTATTTTAAAAATCACAAACAAGGTAGGCTACGACTGCGCTGCTTCAAAAATGTAAATTTAACAGCTTCGTGAAAGTGCGCTGATGGTTACCATGAAAAAAACGTGCCTACTGCACTCATTCTTTTTTGTGTTCTTGGTCTCAGAGCCGCACGCACAAAACAGACACAGAAGACAGAATCAACGTTTAACATAATTAACAATGCACTTTTTACGGAGATGTTTTAATGTTATTCTTTATTTTTTTATCCAGTTGAATGTTCAGTGTACAAATGTATTTTCAGCTCTTAAAAATGACCAAGGTCTGGACCTCGGTGGCCTCATAGCTGGCTACGGCCATGTATGTGAGCACCACATCAGGGCAATATGAAAAGTGGGGAGCAGCCCACCCCTCTTCCCTCTCTCAGGGATTCCCTTGACGATTTCCCATTAGAACAGACATGAGACAAGAAGCTGCATCATGCACTTGACCAAGTGAGAGTAATCAATGGTCAACCCCTCCAGCCAAATGCGACAGCCTCCTTCTGATAGTTCGCAATTATTAAAGATAGGCTGTACCAAGTGATGCAGGACACTCAAACCGGCGAACAGATAAGCCAATTGTTAATCCCAAAGAGCTGTAGGGAACTCATATTCCACATGGCTCACTTTAATCTGATGGCTGGACATTTAGGTCAGGATAAAACACTAGCCTGAATAATGGTCCAGTTCTACTGGCCAGGGATTCATGGGGATGTCCATGAGTGCTGTGCGACGTGCCACAAATGCCAAGTAGTAAATCCAGTGGCCACCCCAAAAGTGCCTTTGCACCTTCTCCCTCTAATCAACACCCCCTTCAAGAGAATTGGCATGGATCTCATCAGGCCATTAGATCAGTCAGCATGGGGATATTGCTTTATCTTAGTCCTCGTGGACTATGCAACATGATAACTGGAAGTGGTGCCTCTCCACAATATTTCAGCACACAGTATTGTTGAGGCACTCTTCCGTATTATCTCCCAAGTCAGGATTCCAAAAGAAATTCTGACTGACCAAGGCACTATGTTTATGTCATGCACACTTCATGAGCTGTATGGGTTATTGGCAGAGGTGGAAAAAGTACTGAAAAATTGTAATTAAGTAAAAGTATCTTTACTTTGCTTAAATTCTACTCAAGTAAAAGTAAAAGTACCCATCTAAAAATCTACTCGAGTAAAAGTAAAAAAAGTACTCAATTTAAAATGTACTTTGAGTAAAAGTTACTTAGTTACTTTCAATTATTTGATGTAAAAAAAGAAAGGACAAGTCATAAATCAAATTGTTTTTAATGAACTATTAGTCCACATAATAACCTTTCAGGCAGTATAATGTATAAAGCTTTGTTTGGACTACCCCATAAAACATTTTCAAGTACAAGTGGCTATTTTTATGCATACTTTATATATATATATATATATATATATATATATATATATATATATATATATATATATATATATATAAGTATGCATAAAAATAGCAGGCATTTGTCAGTAAAGAAAAAAATGGATGATAGAATTTACAAGTTATGCCACTTGTACTTGAAAATGTAAATGTTTTATGTATATCTATAAAATGTTTTATATATATATATATATATATATATATATATATATATATATATATATATATATATCAGGGGCGATTTCTCAGAGACAACAAGGGAAGCCGAGCTTCCCCTAAAATTCTCTCCCCAAACTGCGGCATCTATGACATTGAATTCTCATTAAAACAATAACTTGCATAACATAATATATGCCCAAGATTGTATTTACGTTCATAACTATCCTGTAACTTATTTGAATGATGTCTGACAAACTTGCAGTTCGCTACGAGAATCACCTTTGCTGCCAGGCTGTAACCAGCGTTGCCAGATACTGCTGACGTTTTCCAGCCAAAATATGTTCAAAACCCGCCAAAATGCACTTAAAATGTCGACATATCAGGAACATACTACAGGAGTCAAGCTGCTCACACCATACACACTGATAACAAAACCCCCACCTACCCTTTCCCCTTGGCACGGCCAGTTCCACAGTAAATACTCCTGAATAGAACTACACACTGACCTAAAACTACAGTTTTTTGTTTATTTTGTATTGTGCTTTCCCCGTCCCTACAGCTGAGGTTAGCTAAACTACATTTTTTTATACCGTACATCCCTATAAATGTATGATGACAATAAAGTTGAATTGAATAACAATCAACTGCTAATTATCTCCCTTGCTTTCAAGTAAGAAGTTTCTCTTCTACATGTTTCCTGGTAACAAGACAGTTGAAAACTTCTCTGAATTGTATCGGCAGTTAGAAGATTTGTAATACTGACTGTGTGTAATAAAGAGTGATTACCCAATTTTTTTTTCATTTCCTGTAAGCAGACAGATTATTAGTGTGATTCTGTCAATGTCCCTGGCATGTAGTGACGGGGAGATTTTGAGAACAGAAGAGGACACTCTATCAGAAATTGTTTGCAGTTACCTGAACAATCATTGCATTTCTCTAATTTTGCAACACAAAGCTTATGCGTACATACTTCCCACTTATTTGTTCAGCACTTAATCCATGGCTGTATCTTCTTGGATGGAATTTTCATTACACTGGTAGACTTGAATCAATTTGTCCATGGTGGATGCAAGTCAGTGGCGCTGCTGAGCACACGCTTCCGACAGTTCAATGCCATTCACAGCACTGGCACTTTTGTTGGGTCCACATATAGAAGCAAAGTCTTCTGTAACATGGAAGACAAGGGATGAACATCTATGTCCAGATACTTTATTAAGATTGGGGAGTACTACCTCTGCTAGCAGGAAAAGGGAAATATCCTGAGTCCTCATTGCAATCATCACTTAAACACTGCAATATTTTGCATGCCCTTATCTTCTAATCATATTACTTTAATGCGAGTCAGCTTTTGCAGATGTTCCCTCATCTCTAACACATGTAGCAAGCTATAGCAGGTTGTAGAGCTCTTTGAAGTGTGGGTGGAGCACAGAGGACGGCAGGACAACACTTCAGATGCAAATAGGCTTTTTATTGCCAGACTTTTCAGTATAACAGCCAGTTTTAATTTGCTAGCGAAACACACACACACACACACACTGTGTTCTTGTCCTGGGATGAGCTCTCCTCTGCTCTCCCTCTGCCTCCTTAAATAGGGCACGGTTACCGGGAAAACACACAAAACACAGGTTAATTACCGTCAGGTGTAGTGATTCTGCCACTCACTTTCCCTGGCTCCGCCCTCCTGTCACAGACCGGCGCTTGACCACGCCCCTGCTGCCACATACCCCCACCGCCCGACTCAGGCTGGGCGCCCGTCCGGCCCGCAGCCGACTCCCCCCCCTTGACGGGAGAGGAAGTCCGCCACGACCATCTGCGCCCCCGGCCTGTGGACCACCTTGAAATTGAAGGGTTGGAGTGCCAGATACCAATGGGTGATCCGCGCATTGGCATCTTTCATGCGGTGGAGCCACTGGAGGGGCACGTGGTCTGAACAGAGGGTGAAAGGGCGCCCCAGCAGGTAGTAACGGAGGACGAGGACCGCCCACTTGATCGCCAGGCATTCCTTCTCAAGAGTGCTGTAGCGCCCCTCACGCACTGACAGCTTCCTACTAATATACAGGATGGGGCGGTCCTCCCCCTCCACCTCCTGGGACAACACCGCCCCCAGCCTTCTGTCCGACATGTCGGTCTGCAACACAAAAGGGAGAGAGAAGTCAGGGGAGTGTAAAAGTGGCCCCCCACACAGTGCAGCCTTTACCTCAGAGAAAGCCTGCTGGCACTGCTCCGTCCACTGGACCGGATCTGGCGCCCCCTTTTTAGTGAGGTCAGTCAGTGGGCTGGTGACGTCCGAATAATTAGGTATAAAACTACGATAGTAGCCAGCCAGCCCCAGGAACTGTCTCACCCCCTTTTTGGTCTTGGGCCTCAGGCAGGCCGCAATCGCTGCTGTCTTATTAATTTGGGGATGCACCTGCCCATTGCCCAAGTGGAAGCCCAGATACCGTACTTCCACCCGCCCAATCGCACACTTCTTCGGGTTGGCAGTGAGACCCGCCCGCCTCAGCGACCTAAGGACGGCCCTCAGGTGTTGCAGGTGCCGCTGCCAGTCGTTACTATAAATGATAATGTTGTCCAGATATGCGGCCGCATAGGTGGCGTGGGGCCGGAGGACCCTGTCCATCAGCCGCTGAAACGTAGCGGGTGCCCCAAACAGCCCAAACGGAAGTGTGATGAATTGGTGTAAGCCGAACGGTGTGGAAAAGGCCATTTTCTCCCGGGATAATGGAGTCAAGGGGATCTGCCAATATCCCTTCGTCAAATCCAGTGTCAAGTAAAAGCGAGCCGTGCCTAGTCGATCGAGCAGCTCATCAATACAAGGCATTGGGTACGCGTCGAATTTAGACACCGCGTTGACTTTTCTATAGTCCACACAGAACCGGACCGACCCGTCGGCCTTGGGTACCAAGACCACCGGGCTGCTCCAGTCACTGTGGGACTCCTCGACGATGCCCATTTCGAGCATGGTTTGAAGTTCTTCCCGAACCACCTTTTTTTTGTGTTCGGGTAGCCTGTAAGGGCGGCTACGCACTACCACCCCCGGGGGCGTCTCTATGTGATGTTCTATGAGGTTAGTGTGACCGGGCAGGGGTGAGAACACATCCGAAAACTCGGCCTGCAACTGGGCGACCTCCGGGAGTTGGGTCGGGGAGAGGTGGTCTTCACAGGGGACCGGAGAGGTACGTGATGCCAATGTCCCTTTTTGAATCTCCGGCCCCAGCTCCACCTTCTCCAGAACTACTGACACCAATGCCACGGGGACCTCCTCATTCCAGAGTTTAAGCAGATTGTGGTGGTAGATCTGTAGTGCCCCCTCCCTGTCCATTTGCCTTACCTCATAGTCGACGTCCCCGACTCGCCGTGTGACCTCAAAGGGTCCTTGCCACTTGGCGATTAATTTGGAGCTCGACGTGGGCAACAGTACGAGTACCTTATCTCCCGGAGTGAACTCTCTAAGGCACATGCCCTTGTTGTACAGGCGGGCTTGCCGTTCCTGGGCCTGCCGCAAATTCTCCTGAGTTAGGTGGGTGAGCGTGTGGAGTTTTGTGCGCAGGTCCATAACGTACTGAATTTCTCTCTGTGAATTTGACTCTGTGAAGGTTCCTCCTCCCAATTTTCCCGCAGCACATCTAAGATTCCACACAGCTTACGCCCGTATAACAATTCAAATGGGGAGAACCCCGTGGAGGCTTGGGGGACCTCTCACACTGCAAATAACAAGGGTTCGAGCCATTTATCCCAGTTACGTGCGTCCTCACTTACGAATTTTTTAATTATATTCTTGAGGGTGCGATTGAACCGTTCAACTAAACCATCCGTTTGTGGGTGATAAACGCTGGTGCAGATCGGCTTAATACCCAATAGCCCATACAGTTCGCTCAGTGTTCGTGACATAAACGAGGTGCCTTGGTCAGTCAGAATCTCTTTCAGGATTCCAACCTGGGAGATGACGTGCAAGAGGGCCTCCGCAATACTGCGTGCTGAGATATTGCGAAGAGGCACCGCTTCCGGGTATCGCGTTGCATAGTCCACCAGAACCAATATAAAGCGGTACCCTCGTGTTGACCAATCTAATGGCCCGATGAGATCCATCCCAATTCTTTCGAACGGGGTCTCGATTAATGGTAGGGGGCGCAAAAGCGCTTTTGGAATGGCCGCTGGATTTACTAACTGGCATTCGCGGCACGCCGTACACCACTTACAGACGTCGCCGCAAATCCCCGGCCAGTAGAATCGGGCCATTATCCGGGCTAGTGTCTTATCCTGCCCTAGGTGTCCAGCCATGGGATTAAAGTGAGCCGCCTGAAATACCAATTCCTGGTGGCTCTTTGGAATTAACAGCTGTGTGACTCGCTCTTTCGTCTGAGTGTCCTGCGTCACTCGGTATAATCTATCCTTCATAATAGAAAAACAGGGGAAGGACGGGGTGGCGTTCGGCTGGAGTGTTTGACCATCGATTACTCTCACTTGGTCAAACGCATGTCGCAGAGTCTCGTCTCGTGATTGTTCTAATGGGAAATCCGCGAGGGATTCCCCAACAGAAAGAGGAGGAGCCGGCGGCTCCTCACTCTGTCGCGGAGATGACGTAGACGGCTCTGCGACAGCAGCTCCAGCCAAAGCGACACCGGGACCTCCCCCTGTCAAATGGCAGGACCCACTCTTTACTAGGCGCATCATTAAACCCCGAAATCCCGGCCAATCAGTCCCCAAAATTAAAGAGTGGGTAAGGCGAGGATTAACCGCCGCCTTTACTATAGATTTTTCCCCTCTGAAAAATATGTGGACCGACACCAAAGGGTAGCTGTGAACATCCCCATGCACACACAACACCTTCACCCCCTGTACTCCCCCCAATGCCTCGTCTTGCACCAGGCTTTGGCGGATTGAGGTCTGATTGCAACCAGAATCCACCAACGCCTGATATGTAGCCCCTTGTACACTCACCGGTATGCGATACGCTCCGGCCCGATCGAGGGCAGCTTCTGGCGTGTTGGGGATCCGTACCACTGCGCCCACCTCCATTGCTGCGCACTGTTGTTGCAGGTGGCCCGGCTCCCTGCAGCGCCAGCAAACCGGCCCGGGCTTTCCCTCTGCACCTGTGCTCTGGGGCTCACTCACCTGAGGGGGGGGGAGAGACAGACACAGAAGGGAGAAACGGGAGGGCACCACGGGTGCGGTGGGCCGGCTGGGGTGGAGCCAGCCCCCGCCTCCGTGGTGGGGGAATGGGGCGAGGACGGGGCACAGAAGGGAGGGGAGGAAGAGAGAGAGAAGAGGAGAGAAGACGTCGTCAGTTGTCCTGCCGCCGGAACAGCCGCCAAATGATCCTCCGCCAGTCCTACTGCCTGATCCAGCGACGCCGGGCGGTAGCACTGGACCCACTCCGTGGTTCCGGCTGGTAAGCGTGTGATGAACTGCTCCAGCACCACCTGATCGATGATTCCCTTGGCGTCGCGATCGTCGGCCCTCAGCCACCGCCAGCAGGCATCCCGGAGCTGCTGGCCGAACGCGAACGGCCGGCCGACTTCCTCCAACCGCAGCGCGCGGAAGCGCTGGCACTGTTGTTCTGGCGTGCGCCCCATGCGCTGGAGGACGGCCCGGCGAAGGTCCGCGTAGGCCAGCCGGCGGTCGGTGGGGAGCTGTAGCGCGGCCAGCTGCGCATCTCCCGTCAGGAGGGGGAGGAGGCGCGCCACGTGCTGCTCCATTGGCCACCCCGAGGCTTCGGCGACCTGCTCGAACAATGTGAGAAACGCCTCGGGGTCGTCCTGCGGGCCCATCTTGGTCACAGTGAGGGGAGACGGGCCCGCGGCCAGGGTGCTGGTGGACCCCGCCGACGCGAGGAGATGCCGGAACGCCTCGCGATCTTCCTGCTGGGCCAGCACCAGGGCTTCGAAGCGCCGCTCTTGCTCCTTTCGGAGCGTGACGAGCGCCTGGTGCTGGCTTTGCTGAGCCGTGGCGAGGGCGTGGACCAGGTCCGCAAATGGGGAGGATTCCATGGGGCTGCGAGGTTGGTGCTCCACCTTGTCCCAGGTTTCGGCACCACTGTAGAGCTCTTTGAAGTGTGGGTGGAGCACAGAGGACAGCAGGACAACGCTTCAGATGCAAATAGGCTTTTTATTGCCAGACTTTTCAGTATAACAGCCAGTTTTAATTTGCTAGCGAAACACACACACACACACTGTGTTCTTGTCCCGGGATGAGCTCTCCTCTGCTCTCCCTCTGCCTCCTTAAATAGGGCGCGGTTACTGGGAAAACACACAAAACACAGGTTAATTACCGTCAGGTGTAGTGATTCTGCCACTCACCTTCCCTGGCTCCGCCCTCCTGTCACAGACCGGCGCTTGACCATGCCCCCGCTGCCACACAGGTGAACACAGTCATAGACCTGAGAGTAGAGGAATTCAAGTGCTCTTTATTTTTAGTGTAAAGTTTTGTGGGGGAATACGGGAGTGAGAGAGAGAAGATCGGGTGCAGTGATGGTGGGAGGACAGCAGGAATCTGGTGCTCACTCAGGCAAGGCAGAAGTGGAGAAGCCAGCCAGTGAGCAAGAGAGCCAGACTGAGAGAGCTCTTATGGGTTAGGGTATGTCATTCCCGTCGTCTTTGGTGGCAGCAAGATAGCCTGCAGGTAGAGGGAGAGGAGACATCAGCATTGTTGTGCATTTGGAGCTTCAATGACCTGTCTGTGAGGCAGCACCTTCTTATACTCTTTTGGCTGCTTGTGGAGGGTGAAGTGAGGTGCCACTTAAGCCACTGAGCTGTGTGCAATTGGCTGGCTCCACCTCATGGCCACACTGTTTCTTGTGGTCCAAAACACTGGTGCTGAAATGAAGCTGTCTTTTCAGCACCTTTGGGGTAGTAGAGTGAGGAGTGATGTGATGTGGAGGTGGGGGGTTTCTTGAGCCACCATCACAGTGCCCCCCCCCCCCAGCTCTGAGCCTACCTTCTGCTGAGGCTCAATCCAGAGGCTGTAACAATGATTCCCATGCCGGGTCCCAGATCTGTGTTGGACCTGAAAAATGAAGTCTTGGAGAGACAAAAACCATCTAGTGACATGAGCATTGGTGTCTTTGGCTCTCACCATCCACTGCAGAGATGTGTAATTTGTGATCAAGGTAAAGTGGTGACCTGATAGATAGTACCTCAGCTAATCACCTAATTTATGACTAGGGCTTCTCTTTCCACAGCTGCATGCTTCCTTTCCACATCTGAGAGCTTACTGGTTATGAACAGCATGGGATGCTCCTCACCCTCAAAGCCCTGGAGGGCACAGTACCAAGGCCTATCTCCAATGTGTCAATGTGAACAATGAATGGCTTGTTGAAGTCTGGGTTACAGAGGACAGGGCAGTGGTGAGGGCCTTCTTCAGGGCCTGGAATGCATGCTCTGATCCATTGTACTTTCTCTGGGTGTCCTTTTTTTGTTAGGTCTGAGAGGGGAGAGGCTACAGAGGAGAAGTTAGGCACAAACCTGCTGTAGTAACCAGCCAGCCCTAGGAAAGTACATACTTGTGTTTTTGGTTGTGGGCTAGGGGTATTCCCGCACTGCTTTGATTTTCTTCTCCTGGGGATTTAGTAACCCACAACCAATATGATATCCCAGATACTGTGCTTTGGTCAGCCCCAGGTGGCAATTGTGAGGATTGTCATTGAGCTTAGCCTTCCTCAGCTCCTCTAAGACAGCTTTAAGATGGTAAAGTTCTTCTTTAGTTGCAGACAGTCCTTCAACATTTAGAGATATGATGGTCAAAGCTGGCCTTGGGGGCGGGCATTGGCCTCTCTTCCTGTTCCAGGCTGATGGGCTACTGCCATTTATTGGGCTTCTGGACATCATTTGTCTTTTGGCTCGGCTTCAAAGTGTTTGGTAGAATTCGCAAATAACATTGGTAATATTACTTGAAGGGGATTGCGACATGAACACTTCTACCTTGATCCCCAGTAGTGCAAATACAGTACAATAACTGTAATAGAGAAGGTGCTTAGAAGAAACCCTTATTTGTCACATGCACACTTCAAGCACAGTGAAATTCATCCTCTGCATTTAACCCATCTGAAGTAGTGAACACATGCACACACACCCAGAGCAGTGGGCAGCCACACCAGAGCGCCCGGGGAGCAGTCAAGGGTCAGGTGCCTTGCTCAAGGGCACCTCAGCCCAAGGCCACCCCATGTCAACCTAACTGCATGTCTTTGGATTGTGGGGGAAACCGGAGCACCCGGAGGAAACCCATGCAGACACGGGGAGAACATGCAAACTCCACACAAAAAGGCCCTCGCCAGTTGCTGGGTTCGAACCTGAAACCTTCTTGCTGTGAGGCGACCATGCTAACCACTACACCACCATGTCGCCAATCAATCAATCAATCAATCAATCAATCAATCAATCAATCAATCAATCAATCAAGAAGAGCAGCTTATGAGGTGTACAGTATATGAACAGTAGTGTAAATTACCAATAGCAGCAGATACAACAGTAATGCAAATGATTGTAGTGTGATGTGCAAATGGATGAGAAAGAGTTCTTGTGTAAATGAATGTGTTACAGACCAGGGGCAGGGGGTAGGTAGGGGACAGAGTTCAGCATCCTGATAGTCTGGTGGATGAAGCTGTTCAGCAGTCTTGTGGAGCAGGCCTGGAGGCTCTGGTACCTTTTTCCTGAGGGCAGGAGGTTGAAGAGTGAGTGTGAAGGGTGGGAGGTGTCACCAGTGATGCTGATGGCTCTGCGGGTGAGTCGGGAGTGATAGATGTCCATAAGGGAGGGCTGAGGGGTACCAATGATCTTGCTGGCCATGTTCACTATGTGTTGCAGAGTCTTCCAGCAGGAGACATTGCAGCCTCCATACCACGCAGTGATGCAGCCAGTGAGGACACTCTCAATGGTGCCCCTGTAGAATGAGCACATGATGGGGGGTGGGACTTGTGCACTTGTCAGTTTGGGGAGGAAGCAGAGGCAAGTTTGAGCCTTCTTGGCCAGCAATGCGGTGTTGTTGGACCAGGAGAGGTCCTCAGCGATGTGCACCCCTAGGAATTTGGTGCTGCTCACCCTCTCCACTGCAGCGCTGTCGACGGTCAGAGGGGGATGCTGTGAGTGACCGCTTCTGAAGTCGACCACAATCTCTTTGGTCTTCCCCATGTTCGGGAAGAGATTGTTGTCTTTGCTCCACTGGACCCAGTTGGCTCACCTCATTCCTGTAGTTGGCTTCATCATTGTTAGTGATGAGGCCCACCAAAAGTTGTGTCATCCGTAAACTTGATGATGTGGTTGGTGCTGTAGAGGGGCTTGATCAAGAGCTGGTGGACTCTTTGATGATGCTGTCAGACACACAAAAGGTGTGTGTTAATAGAGCAATAGTTCTTTCTGATTGTAATATAAATACTGTTTTTCACCAATAATGAATTTTTTTTCAAGTCTGCTGTTTGTTCAGCTCTGTGAAAAAGTCATTTGGTTTTGTTAGCGCGCTTTTCTTCACCGAATGATAAATATAACATTTGACACCTTAATGAGGGACATTCAAATAAAATTACCAACAGCATGTCAACAGGTATGCAAAATTTTGAGTTTGCTAAGAAAGATAACTGCAAAAATAATTTTCTGTAATATTCACACTATACAGTATTATACAGTAATATATTTTTGGATCAGGCTTTGGTGCTTGGGGGAATGGTTAATTTGTTGCTTTTTTCTGTTCTTGAGAAAACTTTTGCTCTATGAATGCAATAAGAACCTTGTCAGATTACTTCATGTGGTTAGGCTTTCTGCTACAGTTTCAGCCCCACCAAACCAGATCAAAAACGTTTCGATGATAATAGATTTACCATGACTATCATGACCACAGAAATATTTCATTTTAATAGAACCATAATGAATTACACACACATACACACATACACACAGATAGATAGATAGATAGATAGATAGATAGATAGATAGATAGATAGATAGATAGATAGATAGATAGATAGATAGATAGATAGTCAGTCAAAATAATGTTAACACTAATGGATTATTTTTCTCCTGCAGATAGACATACGCCATGGGTGACAGATTAAGTGGTACTGTTGCTCGCTGGTTTTTGTATGTTGAACATGATGGCGAACAGGTTGAGACCGTCCTGTAAATCATCTTGCACATATGATGTATGTTTTGTGAATAAATGGTTTCTACCATTTACGTGTTAACATAATTTTGACTAACCCTGTATATATGAGAGAGAGAGAGAGAGAGAGAGAGAGAGAGAGAGAGAGAGAGAATCATTATTTAAAATAATAGTCTCAGTTCATTGTTAGATTTTAGCTGTAAACAAGAAAAAAACAGCAAAAGGAAAATCAGCATAAGTGTGGTGTCTAATTAGATACAGATATGTAAGTTTAATCATTGCTCAGGACTTCAGGAATTGGATAGAATGCCTTATGTGTCTGAGGGCGCTTTCACACCACTAGTTCGATTATTTGGTCCGCACCAGGCAGTAAAATTGTTACATTGTAGCATACAGACTGCGTGTGGTCTACGTTCACACATGCAAACGAACCAAATTGGTCTGAATGACGTTTCGTCATCTTCCAGTGGAAATAAGCACCAATTTGGACTTTCACAATGGAGCAACACGTTCGCACACTGTTTCTTGCGCTGGTCCTTGCTTTTTATATCGTCAACATTACCCATTTCTGGCAAAATATCCAGTTCCGGAATGAGTCGCGGCTGCAGCTGGAGAACAATCTTCGGATATACTGGATTCACCGAAGGCATATAGCGCGTCATTTCAGGCAGAGGAGATGCGCTATTTTCACCAATGCTGTCCTGCTGATGATGAGACAAGCACCTTTCCAAAGACCCACAAGGTATGCTATAGTCTGTTAGCCTGCTCTCCCCTGTGTTTGCACCTGTAAGTGCCTGCACCCTGACACAGCTGAAACATCTGCACTGTTGTAATGTCAATTTAATTGAAACTCCTGAGTTAGTCCAGGTTCGCATTCTCACCAGAGGGACCACACCAGAGGTTGACATTTGGTGCAGAATCAAGTGGACCGAGACCACCCCTTTTTGGAGGTCTCGGTCCGCTTGATTTAGTGCGCACCCGAGTGCAATTGATGGTTTCACACCGACGAAAATGAACCAAACTAAGAACTTTTGGTTCGAATGAACTGTTTAGTGCGCACCAACTGCTGTTGGTGTGAAAACACCCTGATTAACCACTGACATACAGGCCCCTCCAAATGTACTGGAACAGCAATCCTATTTCTGTTGTATTTGCTATACACTGAAGACATTTGGGTTTGAGATCAAAAGATGAATATGAGATGGTGGTTTAAAATTTCAGTTTCCATTTCCTGATATTTACATCTAGGAGTGTTAAACAACTTCGAATATGACGCTTTTTGTTTGAACCCGCCCATTTTTCAAGTCATCAAAAATATTGGAACATGTGCCTGACAGGTGTTTCTTGTTGCCCAGGTGTACCCTGTTAGATTGATTGTTTAAATGGCTAATAGCTCTGGATGTCTACTCTTGGTTTGAGCCCTGGGTTTTGTCTTTGAAGACTGCACTTTTTATTTAAAAGGATAAGCTAATGTGAATACCAGAGAGCTGTGTATGGGAGAGAAGCAAGTCATTTTGAAGATGTGAAAAGAGAAAAAAATTGATCAGTGCAATGTACTAATAATGCAATTCCGTTAAGCTCTAGTTATTAGCCACTTAAATGTCTGTGGTAACAAGTTCATCTGTGTGATGAATTGTGCAACTAAGAGAAATGATGTCTCATAGCAAATGTTATCATGGCTGACACTGCTGAAACACATCAAATGACAAAATTAGGTCATAAGAAATTAGTCAAACATGGTTCTGTTCTACAAATATTGAGTTTGCATTGTCCCTAACACTACTCAGAAACATATTACATGAATAAAAATTAGACATATTAAGATATATTTATATAATTATTATGTTCACTGATGTTGTTTCCTGATGCTCTGCTTCCATCAGTGACTGTCTTCCTTTCACCAACAGGTCAGATGAAGACACTCATGAAAACTGTTTTGAAATCAGAAAAAAATGAGAAATGGAATGTTCTGGAGCACTCTACATGGTGTGACTTACCCTCTGCTATCATGCATGGTTTAATAAAGAGATCCTAAATATTTATTCCCAACTGTCGCCTTTGCTTTCGTGGATAATCTCACCCTGATCCTGTAGATTTGTACTTTCAAAGAAAGTCTGCTGTAATCAGAAAGTCTGTCCTGTGCTCAACTCAGGACTCTTATTCACAATCTGCTCATTCTGAACAGCCTTTCAAGAAACTCAGCATTGTTTGTCTTCACTCTTCTACACATGTATTGTAATGATTTTTAATCCCACTATCTGGTGCCCAAAAGGGTCACTTTTGGAGCTGCTTTGTGACAATGTCTATTGTTAAACGCACTACAGAATAAATAATGTTTCAATTGACAGCCCATAGCATGAGCAGTAACTTGAATGCTCGATGACCTCGATCTTGCGTTACCAAATCATGCATTTTGCATACAGCTAATCACTTGTCTGTATTCAAAAACCAAGCCAATAAATTTCGCTAGGAATATTTTTTTTGAACAACAGTTCATATCTCTAAAACTATTTGTATTCTGCCCCACTTGTAAGTTTGCTTGTATAAGAGTGCAAACTTATTAAATATAATTCAATCCCATACTAGCTTTAACCTTTGAAATGAGTGCAAGCTAAATGTGGATTGAGCATGCATTAGCAAGTCATTTGTGGTTTCCTTTCCCGCTTATCTTCTACACTGCAACACTGACAGGCTTAGCAAAATGGTTATCAACATATCACTGATGATATCAGTCCATCTTCACACTGCAACATAACATGCTTACTTATTTACTTGGTTTTCACTACAAGATTAAAAGGGTTTGTTTAAAACCTGCTTAGTTAAAAGTGTCCACATCACTTTTCTTGGGAACAAAAACAAATATCACATCGTGTCATAGGCATGAGAAAACTTCCGGCCCCTGTAGTGAACTTTAATAAATATAAATATTTCTGTGAGTACTGATCAGTAAAAAGAAATGAGATCATAATTAGCATGCCAGCTAACCATGTCAAATTTTTTTCCCTGCAAAATGCACATTTTATTCAGCCGTCTAAGTTTTACTCTTACTTTGACACGTAATTTTAGCACATATCTCATAGAGGATCAATAAATACGCAAATAACAGTTTCCCGGAAGTTTATTTTACTCTTTAAAGAATTTTGCTAAACAGAAAGGGTAATACTGACAAACCAGGTCATGACAGAATGATACACACAGAAAGCAAACGGTAAAAAGAGACCTACGTACAAGTCACCAGCAATGTACAACTACATGTACACATTATACTAGATTTATACATCATGGAGGTTTCAAGACAAGCATTTCAATAGTCACAGTTGTTTTAATTGATATCACCAAGCTTTGAAATTCTGGATTCTGATTGGTCAGAAGGTGATTCATTTTCTATATAATATATTATTGTTTGCAGAGTGTGAATGTACAGGCCTTTATCTTACCACAGGAAAACCTGAGTGCAAACATCAGTATGTCCTTCTTAAGAGAGAAATCACGACCTTAATGTTTTATCATTATAAAATTTTCATCTCATCTCATCTCATTATCTGTAGCCGCTTTATCCTTCTACAGGGTCGCAGGCAAGCTGGAGCCTATCCCAGCTGACTACGGGCGAAAGGCGGGGTACACCCTGGACAAGTCGCCAGGTCATCACAGGGCATTATAAAATTTAAAAAAATAAAAAAAAAATTTGGATCCAACTTTCATTCATAATGTGTTTTGTTTTGCAGTGTGGATAAAGATAGAATTCCAGTCATACTGGGACAATATTTTGGGAATTACATTGTGAACTCAAATTTATCTTCTCATTAAATTTCAGAGAATAGGATTATCTGGTCATCAGATTTACCACACAGTGGAATTGCTTCCAGGCCAGTTTTGGTTTTTACCCCAAGTGAGATTCCTTAAGAGTTATTTAGGGTTCATTGGACAATTAAAGGTTCTTACTTCCTAAAATAAAAAAAGAAGTTTACATCAAGTGCCTGGCTATGCCTTACTGAAATCACCCCCTTTGTACTAACGTGAACGAGGTGCTGGGATGGAGTCGGTTCTATTTGCAAAACTTTTCCACAGGATAGACAGCCAAGTCATTACATCACTGTATATGTCTGTATAAATCTCTGCTTTCCCAGCAATGCTAGCACCAAGCACAAAAACAAGAAGAAGAAGAAGAAGAACAACAACAACAACAACAACAATGGTAGACTACTGGATTAGACACCAAACTACCTCTGTATTTATTTTTTAATGGGAGTCACAAAGTTTTAGTTAGTCTTCTTAGTCACACCCTCAGCCCCTGACAGAAGTATTTCTTGGTTCTAGACCACGAAAAGTTTGGTCCTGCTCTGGAATCAGTTTTCCTGGCTGACAGCCAGTTCTTTGGCTGTTGAAATGCTCCAAAGCAGCTCTTGAACTACCTTGGTGGAAAAGTGGGATTTGAAAACTATTCTCTTTGGATAATTAAGGGTTCTTTCTTAGTTTTCTAAAAGTGTTCCAGTTTCCTGTTTTGTTCCTCTTCTGGACCCTTTTAGGAAAACTGGAGAAACACTTTCATGTTCTACATGGAACCTTTCTCAGGGTTCTCCAGGGGGACAGCTGAAGAAACCTTCAAGGGTCCTAAACTGTACCTGTCCTTGTCACTTATCTTTTGTACATTTAACACTGAACGTACATGAATAGAGTTTTAGCATAAAGAATTAAATGCACACTAGAAGCATTTTTCTAGGAATGAAATAAATACTAAAGCTAGAAAAGGTGTCCCATTGAGAGCAGCACTCAGAGTATACACTAGAATGCAAAACAATTTATATATAAATCTTTGATGATTGTCTAAAACGTGAGTTTAAAGAACCACAGAAAAACTTTATTAATGATTATATCCAACACTGCTATGTTGTTTTATTTTAGGACTGAGCCGTGCATCATTTCAGTTTAACACAATGGGTCATCGACTGAAACTTTTAGACACTGGATCTGTGTTTTAGATGACCTGTTGCTTGAAAATATCTAAAATGTTAAATCAATAACTTCAGAGAAAGAGAAGTTCAACTGTCAGCTTCTGACATTGTGTAATTCATTCAGAGTGTGGTTCTTGAAATGCACTATGAGGATGATTAGAGGTCAGGGAAAGACTATCAGGTACCATTAAATGGGTTACTTACCTTAGTATTATTGTTATTACTTAGTGATTATAATTATGAGCCTAGTTGAATTTAAATGTTTGGGATGAACATGATAAGAGTGATGTGCTTCTTACAGGAAGTTCCTAATCTAAAGCTCAATAATTTAAATTACCAAAATTTAATTTGGCAAAAATATGAGATGACATTTTTCAAATCTACAAATCCAAATCAGAAAGAGTTGGGCTGGTGTGGAAAATGCAAATAAAAAAAAAGAAAGCAGTGATTTGTAAATGTACTTTCATTGCAGATGAATAAACCCAAAATATGTCATGTTTTGTTGGTCAACTTCATTTCATTTGTTAATATACATCCATTCCTGCATTTCAGGCCTGCAACACATTAAAAAATAAATAAATAAATAAATAAATAAAAGTTGGGGCCCTGTGATGACCTGGCGACTTGTCCAGGGTGTACCCCGCCTTTCGCCCGTAGTCAGCTGGGATAGGCTCCAGCTTGCCCGCGACCCTGTAGAACAGGATAAAGCAGCTAGAGATAATGAGATGAGATGAGATAAAATCAGTCTCCAGGAAAGGCCTAGTCTTTGAGGAGTAAAGCTGGGCTGAGTATCTCCAGTTTGTCAAAAAAATACATGAGAAAATTATTAAAATGTTTAAAAACAATCCGCCTCAAAGTAAAAAAGATAGGAAGAGATTTGAATATTTCACCCTCTATGGTGCATAATATCATTAAACAATTCAAGGAATCTACAGAACTTTCAGTGTGTAAAGGGCAAGGGCTCAAGCCTAATCTGAACTCCCGTGATCTCTGATCCCTCAGACAGTACTGCATCAAGAACTGTCATTCATCTACAGCTGATAGACCCACATGAGCTCAGGATTACTTTGGCAAACCTTTATCAAGCTACAATACAGAGTTACATCCACAAACACCAGTTAAAACTTTATTGTGCAAAAAGGAGGCCTTACGTTAACTGTGTCCAGAAGCGCCGTTGACTTCTCTGGGCTTGGAGGCATCTGGGATGGACCATCACACAGTAGAAACATGTATTGTGGTCAGATGAATCAGTATTCCAGGGCTTTTTTGGGAGAAATTGACACCATATGCTCCGGACCAAAGAGGAAAAGGACCATCCAGATTGTTACCAGGAACAAGTCCAAAAGCCAGGGTGTGTCATGGTATGGGGTTGTGTCAGTGCCCTTGGCAAAGGTAACTTACACTTCTGTGATGGTGCATTAATGCAGAAAAGTACACTGAGATTTTGGAGGAACATCTACTGCCTTCAAGACGACGTCTTTTCCAGGAAGATTTCAACAAGACAATGCAAAACCACATTCTGCACACATTACAAAGGTGTGGCTATGGAAGGAGAGGGTGTGTCCCCTCTGTCCCCAGTCAAGAATGTGTGGAGAATTTAGAAATGAAAAATATGACTGTGAAAACCCCGAACTGTTACACACCTTAAGACCTGTTTAAAGGAAGAATGGGACAAAAATAACACCTGAAACACTTCATCACTTGGTGTCATCAGTCCATAAACATCTTTTAAGTGTTGGGAGAAGGAACAGGAATATTATAAAGTGGTAAATGCTTTACAGTTCCAACTTTTATTGAAATGTGTTGCAAGAATTAAAATTGAAATGTGTTTATCTCATCTCATCTCATTATCTGTAGCCGCTTTATCCTTCTACAGGGTCGCAGGCAAGCTGGAGCCTATCCCAGCTGACTACGGGCGAAAGGCGGGGTACACTCTGGACAAGTCGCCAGGTCATCACAGGGCTGACACATAGACACAGACAACCATTCACACTCACATTCACACCTACGCTCAATTTAGAGTCACCAGTTAGCCTAACCTGCATGTCTTTGGACTGTGGGGGAAACCGGAGCACCCGGAGGAAACCCACGCGGACACGGGGAGAACATGCAAACTCCACACAGAAAGGCCCTCGCTGGCCCTGGGGCTCGAACCCAGGACCTTCTTGCTGTGAGGCAACAGCGCTAACCACTACACCACCGTGCCGCCTGAAATGTGTTTATTTTGAAAAAAAATTAATGAAATGAAAAAAATCAAATAATGTGCTGTTGTATTGTTGTGAGTGTAATACAGGTCAAAGATTATTTACAAATCATTGTTTTCAGGTTTACTTTCAATTTCAACATACCGTCCCAACTTTTCCTGATTTGGGATTGTACAGTTTAACACAGTTTGTACCACAGCATGGTTTAATTATCCATTCTGATTGGTCAGAGGGTGTTGATTAGTTTTCTATAACAGCCAAACACGCCACATGAACGGATAAAAGTTTATGTAAGGAATGTAATCACTGATATGGTGAAGTTTTCTATCAGGAGATGTTTATTTAACATTTAGGGAAGGAGTGTTTAGTGTCAGAAGTAAAGCTGTCACTTTTAACAGATTAAAAATATGACCCCATTTTTCAATGTTTTATTCCTTTCTCAGCTTTATAGGTATAAAGTTCAGGATCGTAAATCATTTACCTAATGCGCTTAATATTTCAATAGATTCATTATACTGATAAAGTGAATGTGCTGCAGTCAGAAGACTAATGTTTATCCAGTAAACAGCATCTCTGTGACGACAATGACAACTTCGTTACTATAGCGTGGGACTGTTTAAGACTGAAATGATGAATCAGATTAAAAAGGAAACCTGTGTTCAAGAGCTCACGTACAAGTCAGATAATCTTATAATCTGAAAATCTGATGAAAGTGGGGAGAGGTCACTGCTGAAAAACTTTCCACAAAATTTATGAGAACTAATGTTGACCTCATTGAGTGTTAAATCAGTAAACAACGCAGATACAGATGTTATATGCTTGTGAAATTAAAGTATTTTACATGACTAACCTCTCAATAAAAGAACATAAGGCATAAATTAGATATATAAACAATAAAAACAAGGGTAAAGAGTAAACAGAAAGACAAAAAAGGAGAGGGGTTTTCAGTTTGGATTTAAAGATGGCAAAATCTGGGGTATATCTAAGATCTTTCATTTAAAAAGAAAAACTTAAAGGCTTGGACTGTCTTTTGTTGCATTTGTCATCATAAACTCTCCGGACTCTGAGCTTACAAATTTAGTCATTCTTGCCATTTTTATGAGTTATTTTATTTTTATTTTGCTTAGCAGTTAGGTTTACAAAGATTTATTTGACAGCATCTCAGCACACTCTAATGCACTAACAAATGAGCCTAAAGCTGAATGTTGGACAATAAAAATGATCATGAAATCAACAAAAAGACATGGATTATATTCACCACTCCAAAGCCAATGTCTCCAAGCCAGCTGGATTAAAAAAATAAAACTCATCCTCATGTGTGGGCACCACAGTCAGAAATAAAGGGACCAAATTGTCTTCTACTTTTCCTTTGTTGCAGACGTGACGATCAGGGTTTCATGTTTGACTTGAAACTAGAAAGAGTGCAGTTTGGGACTTTCTTTCTGTGAGTGCATGACCCTGTTTAGACCTACAGGTATTCATTTGAGAAAACCTTTACTCATATTGTTATCTGCCTGGGTGATATTTTGTGCATAATTTATTTCATCATCTAATCCTATTTCATCTGTTTTTTGTCAGTGCTGCACTGTCAAGCAGACTCCAGCATGCACACCATTAACGACATGCACCTGAACTTAATTAAGGAGCTAGATGTGCACCAAGTTGTTTACCTCCCTGTGGTGAGCCCTGGAAACTGATTCATCAAGCGAACAACAACATCTAGAGACAACAGCAGCAAAGCGATCAGCAGCAGAAGCTCCAAAGACAACCATAGACAACCAACTCACTGTCGCAGTACCTCACAGAGAATGCAGCCTGGTGCCAACCTGGAACCCGTGCCCTCATCAGGGCAGACAATGTCAGATGTCATACAGGATGGCATCACTGTGTTGCAATTGAATGTGGAAGGCCTCACGAAGTCTAAGCTCTCCTTAATTGAGCACCTCCTACAGGTGCACAAAGCTACAGCAATCCTCCTCCAAGAAAACACACACCACCAACAGCTCCCATCTGAAGATCCCAGGATTTACCTTGGCCGCACACACTCAGAGTGACATCTGTGGGATAGCCACCTTCATCAAGAACTCTGCAAAATGGAAACCAATTGCAGCCTCCCCCCCCCCCCCCCCCAGACATCCACGTGGAATGGGCAGCCACCCTAGTTGAAGGTGTGTCTATCATTAACATCTACAAGCCCTCTATGGCTCGGCTCAAAGCAGATACCATCCTTCCCTTTGACCCTCCTTGCATTTATGCTGGAGACTTCAACTGCCACAGTACTACCTGGGGATACACTTCATCCAACCCAGATGGTCTTGCCCTCGAAGACTGGGCCTCAGTTTCCAGCATGCAACTCTATGACCCCAAACAAGCAGACAGCTTCCACTCAGGCAGATGAAACTCAACCTCAAACCCAGACTTGGCCTTTGCAAACCTGAATAGTCCCTCACCCCACTGGATCATCCTGGAACTGTTTCCCAGATCACAACACAGGCCATCACTGATAATTCCAGTCAGTCTGATAGAACCAATCCCTACTAAACCAGTGAAGTGGAATTTCTGTAAAGCTAGATGGGACCAGTTCACCAACCTTGTTGATACAGGCATAGACAGTCTACCTTCACCTACAACCACTGACTTGGATCATGCCTATTCAGCCCTTTGTAAACTCCTTACCAAGGCAGCTAAGAGCACCATCCCACATGGGAATCTTCATTGCTATATCCCGGCATGTTGAATCAGGTGAAGAGGCAGCCACCAAAGCATCACTCCTCATGGACTATCTGGAGAGAAAGCACAAAGAAAGATGGGAGGAGACAGTCCAAAAAATTGATTTCACCCACTCCAGCAGGCAGGCCTGGAAGACCTTTAACCACCTTACTGGCAGAAGCCCAAAACCATCTAAATGCCCGGTAACAGCTAACTCAATTGCTGAGCAGCTCCTTGCGAATGGTCACTTCAAGAATGCAAACAAAGACCACACCCGCACCATCAAACAAGAAACAACCAAGTTATGGCAAGCCCAGGGATTTGATAGCCACCTGTTGATACCCTTCACAGCCGAAAAGCTTTCCGCTGCCATCAGTCAACTTAAGAGTGGAAAGGCACAAGGACATGACAACATCCCACCAGAGTTCCTACTATACTGTGGCCCAAAGTGCCTGGATTGTCATCAAGTTTTTTACTCCATTTGTCTTGTCCAACAGTCCATACCCAAGATCTGGCATAAGGCAACTATCATCACACTACAAAAACCAAACAAACCCACCAACAATCCAAAAAATTACCATCCTATTTCACTCCTGTGTCCCCTTCAAGCTCCTTGAATGACTCCTTCTAGCCCAGCTGGAACCAATTGTTGACCCCCAACTCCCTGAAGAACAAGCAGATTTCCGACATGGACGCAACCCAGTACACCAGGTTATGAAACTTACCAATGACATAGAAGCGGGGTTCAAAAAACACCAGAAAGTGGGAGTCATCTTGGTTGACCTGATTGCAGCTTATGACACTATTTGGCACTAGGGGCCGATCCTGAAACTCCTCCAGACTATCCCAGATCACAAGCTCATACAGTTCATCTCAAACATCCTTGCCAACTGCAGCTTCATTTTGAAGACAAGTGACGGACAGTCCAGTTGTCAACGATGGCTCAGAAACAGAGTTCCTCAAGGCTCAGTACTGATCCCCATGCTCATGGGCGTAAAAATGTGTATGGACGGTATGGACGCATCCATACCAATATTCAGCTGAGTTTAAAATGTCCATACCATTTTTGAATGGAGAAGCCACGATGCAGGAAACACTGAATAAAAACACCAAACGCGGTATCGCTTCCAGCTGATTTTCAGTTGTGAACAGACCTCTCAAAGACGGCTGACTATTGGTGGGGACAGGTAAAAAAGCTTTATGAAGCTTTGATTGGCCCACCTCCCGTTGCCTTGACGTTGCTATGGTTTTTTGTTGTCATTGGCTGTAAGCAGTAGCAAGCAGTAAAATCAAAGGTTATAAATGCAGCATCCAGCTCACTGCTATAGCAAAACAGCACACAGGCAGTGATGTCGGGCAATAAAAGAAAACGTAAGGAGGACATAAGACATTATTTTACCCAGTCAACGGTAAGCTATTCAAAACAAAATAGCCTTGTTAGAGAACCTCTTCACACACACACACACACACTAATAAATGCTTGTAGGTAATGCTAAATGTTTACTTATATTTACTTTTTTCTTGCTCATTGTTTGCATGTATATGCATATGTATATATGCATGTGTATATGCGTATGTATGTAACCTCTGCAATAAAATGTGAAAATGTTAAAATGTGAAACAATTGTCACTTAACCCTTTCAACTTAATGAATAAACATTTTTGCAAAATGCACTACAACTACCAAAACTCTTCACACTTCTACCACCCATACCTACATTACTTCCAGATTCTGAAATTGCAGTAACTGAAAAGGAAGCACAGGATGTTTCAAATGTGTGAAAATAGTAAAAGTTGTGTGAAAATGAAGCAGCAGCACATAATTTTGATTGATTGTGTTGTTGTATTTTGGGTAGGTCATCCACTACAGCGAAATTCACAGCAACTTCAATGTCCACTTTCTCTGTGTGATAATGTATTGCCCGTATACATGCAGATGTTAGCCTAAGTCTAAGACTAAGTGTACCTGGTGCTAAAAATCAAAATAACACAAAGGAATGGACAACCAATCATTTGTACAATGTAGGCCACATTCCGTGCGACAACCATGGCGCACTGGGGTGCTTGGCCAAATTATGTCCCCACCAATATCAACACCATTTTTACGCCCTTGCCCATGCTATTTAACATCTACATCAGTGACCTACCCCATCCATCATCAAGGCAATATGGATACACAGACAACCTTGCTCTCCTGTTTCCAGACAGTAGCTGGTCAAATGTGGAAGATGCATTCATGAAGGACATGGCACTCATAGCAACCTATCTTGATTCATGGAGACTGAAGCTGAGCACGGCAAAAACCACCACCACAGTCTTCCACCTCAACACCAAGAAAGCCTACCATCAGCTCACAGTGAACCTCAATGGGATACCCAATACCTTGCAATGCCACTCCAACATACCTTGGTATCAACTTAGATAGGCAACTGACATTCAAGTAACACCTCGAATCACTACAGGCTAAAGTGTCATCCAGGATCAACCTCCTTTGCCACCTGGCAGGGTCATCATGGGGAGCCAGTACGTCAACCCTCCGCACAGGTGCCTTTGCCCTAGTCTACAGCTCTGCGGAATATGCAGACCCAGCTTGGTGTCACAGCGCACATGCAAGAAAGCTGGATATAATATTAAACAAGACCCTGAGAATCATCACATGCTGCCTGCGTCCAACTCCATCTGAGCTCCTACCAGTGTTAGCTGGCATTGCTCCCACAGGTCTTCATAGAGAACACCTTACACAGAGACTGGTCAACAAGGCTTCGCGAGATATCAATCACCCCCTTCACAACCTCGTCCAGAACTCTCAACTGGACCGCCAACGCTTGCCCTCCCGCTGCCCCTTCTCCCGCCATGCAGCAACTCTATGTGGCACTAACTTCAACACCATAGACAAATGGAGAACCTCCTGGCAGGAGACTACCCCACCCACCCAATTCGCACTCTCCCCAAACACAACATTATCACCAGGAACTGACCTACCCCAAAGATTATGGGTCACCCTGAACCGCCTACGAACCAGAGTCAGTCGGTCGGTTCAATGACAAAATGTACCACTGGGGGCTGCACTCATCAGCAGCCTGTCTGTGGACATGTCAACCAGACTGCCTACCACATAATTCATGAGTGCCCCACCCTCGATTCACCTGAACACACAACCCTTAACCTCACCAATCTCAACACCGATACAGTGAGCTGGCTGCACTGCCTGAGCCTAACTGCTTAGCCTCATACAAAAGAAGAAGAAGGACTGTTCTGATGCATGATCAGTGCGAAGTATTACGCTACGTCAGTATGCATAACCGAGCCTTGTTTCCAGTTTCTGATTTCCTGTTTCCTGTACCTGTTCCTTGTTCCCATCTTTTGCTCTGCCTTTGATATCCTGTTTGTGCCTCACCCAACCCTTTGCCTGATTAACGTTTTGGACTTAGCCTACCGATTTAGATTGTTTGATTGTTTGCATTTTATTTCTGGTGGCATACTGGGATTGAAGCCATGTTTGTATATTATCTCGATCACTGTAAATAACATCACTTCTGCACATACATCTGCCTACCTCATACCTGACAGAATACTTCACCCAACAATGGATATAGCAGAGGTATTCCAGTATGCCATTCCACACCACTTCTGGGTCTCCATATCTAAGCCCCTCACATTTTATTGGGTGGCATGGTGGTGTAGTGGTTAGCACGGTCGCCTCACAGCAAGAAGGTTCCGGGTTCGAACCCAGCGGCCGGCGAGGGCCTTTCTGTGTGGAGTTTGCATGTTCTCCCTGTGTCTGCGTGGGTTTCCTCTGGGTGCTCCGGTTTCCCCCACAATCCAAAGACATGCAGTTAGGTTGACGTGGGGTGGCCTTGGGCTGAGGTGCCCTTGAGCAAGGTACCTGACCCCTGGGTGCTCTGGTGTGGCTGCCCACTGCTCTGAGTGTGTGCGTGTGTTCACTGCTTCAGATGGATTAAATGCAGAGGATGAACTTCACTGTGCTTGAAGTGTGCATGTGACAAATAAAGGTTTCTTTCTTTCATAAAGGTTTTATTTCTGGTGGCATATTGGGATTGAAGCCCCAGCACTATACAATGGAATACATCCTCCTGAGGGATTCAGCCTACAGTGCAGTATTTTCTACTTGGACCTCGAAGAACCCAAGCCACCAGAACTGATCTGGGTGAGCTTCATGATCACGCTGATTTCTAGATAAGCACGCCATTGGGTGGATTCCCTAATCCAAGCCAAGCACCCATGCCTTTAGAGCTCACAGTCTTTCTTTGCTATGCTCAAGTGTATCTATGAATCTTTGGAAAAGGGGGACCACCATGAAATTTTTTGGGAAGGGGCTATCATGCCTGGGGCCGATGCAGCAGCAGCAGAGGAGGCTCTTGCCCCAGAGCCCCCTCCAGTGGCCAATGCAGCAGCAGCAGAGGAGGCCGTTGCCCCAGAGCTCCCTCCAGTGGCTGACGCAGAGACAGCAGAGGAGGCTGTTATTCCTGAGCCCCTCCTAGAGGCTGTCTTTCCAGAGCTGGTTTCTCAGCCAGATTATGAGTCAGCGCCAGAGCCAGCTCCAGTGCCAGTGTCTGTGCCAGTACCAGCATCAAAGCCTGAGTCTGAGTCAGCACCAGTTCCAGTGCCAGAGCAAATGTCAGCATCTGTTCCAGTGCCAAAGCCAATGCCAGCGCCTGTTCCAGAACCAGTGCCAGCACTAGTGTTGGAGCCAGTGTCAGAGCCAGCATTAGAGCCTGCATCAGTGCCTACTCCAGAGCCAGTGCCCATGTCAGCGCCAGAGTCGGAGCCTGCGCTAACTCCAGTGCCTATGTCAAAGTCAAGGCCAGTGCCAGAACTTGAACCTGTTCCAGAACCTGTGTTAGAGGACAACAGAGCAACCTCTGCCTCACCTGGCCATGAAGATGCTGTCGTCCCGCCACCTGGCCATAAAGGCCTCGTCGTCTTTCCACCACCGCCTGGCCATGAAGGCCTCGTCATCGTCCCGCTGCCAGGTCCTAACCAGGACCGAAGCAATGTGCTGACAGAGCTTGAGCCCATGCCTGAGTCCAGTTCCAAGTCCAAGTCAAGTTCACAGTCCAAGTGAAGTCCAGAGCTCAAGTCCTCTACTAAGCTTGAATACAGCCTGGAGCCCGAGTTGAAGCTCACTTCCTGGCTTGAGACCAAGTCATCTCCAGAGCTCGAGTCCAGTCCAGAACTCAAGCACACTTCCAGCCCTGAGTCCAAGCCAGTTCCAGAACTCAAGCCTGAATCATCTGCTGAGATGGAGCCAGAGTCCAGTCCAGAGCTCAAGTCATCTCCAGAGCTCGAGTCCAGCCCTGAGCTCGAGCACACTTCCAGCCCTGAGTCTGAGCCAGAGCCAGAGCTCAATCCTGAGTCATCTCCTGAGCTGGAGCCAGAGTCCAGCCCAAAGCTCAAGTCATCTCCAGAGCTTGAATCCAGCCAGGAGCTCAAGTCCAGTCCAAAGTCCAAGTCAAGTCCAGAGCTCAAGCACACTTCCAGCCCTGAGTCCAAGCCAGTTCCAGAACTCAAGCCTGAGTCATCTCCTGAGATGGATCCAGAGTCCAGTACAAAGCTTGAGCCAGAGTCCAGTCATCTCCTGAGCTCGAACACACTACCAGCCCTGAGTCTGAGCCAGATCCAGAGCTCAAGTCTGAGTCATCTCCTGAGCTGGAGCCAGAGTCCAACCCAAAGCTCAAGTCATCTCCAGAGCTCGAATCCAGCCCGGAGCTCGAGTCCAGTCCAAAGCCTAAGTCAAGTCCAGAGCTCAAGCACACTTCCAGCCCTGAGTCCAAGCCAGTTCCAAAACACAAGCCTGAGCCATCTCCTGAGATGGAGCCAGAGTCCAGTCCAGAGCTTGAGCCAGAGTCCAGTCCAGAGCTCAAGTCATCTCCAGAGCTCGAGTCCAGCCCTGAGCTCAAGCACACTACCAGCCCTGAGTCCAAGCCAGATCCAGAGTTCAAGCCTGAGTCCTCTTCTGAGCTGGAGCCAGAGTCCAGCCTAAAGCTCAAGTCATCTCTGGAGCTCGAATCCAGCCCAGAGCTCGAGTCCACTGTAAGTCTTGGATCCGAACCAAGTCCAGTGTCCAAGTCAAGTCCAGAGTCTGAGCGTGCTTCCTGCACAGAGCCCAAGTCATTTCTAGAGCCCCTGTCCAATCCAGAGTTTGAGTCATCTCCACAGCTCAAGCTCAAGTCCAGTACAGAGCTCCAGAACCCGAGTCATCTCTAGAGCCCAAAACCAGTGCAAGTCAGGAGTCCAAGTTTTGTCCTGAGCCTGAACCAGAGCCCCCACCGGAGCCGAGTAGGATGGAGTTTTGCTCCCAGAGGGAGTTCTTTGGGGGGGGAGGATTTGGTCAGTCCTTCACGCTTTGGCACACACACCTGAAGGCATGCTTCAGGCTGCACGCATGTCGAGTGGACACCAGCACACACGCTGTTAACGACATGCACCTGAACTTAAGGAGCTAGATGTGCACCTATTTAAGGACTGTTCTGATGCACGATCAGTGCAAAGTATTGCGTTATGTCAGCACATATTACCGAGCCTTGTTTCCTGTTCCTGATTTCCTGTTTCCTGTGCCTGTTCCTCGTTCTTGTCTTTCGCTCTGCCTTTGACATCCTGTTTGTGCCTCGCCTGAAACTTTGCCTGATTAAAGTTTTGGATTTTATCTCATCTCATTTCATTATCTCTAGCCGCTTTATCCTGTTCTACAGGGTCGCAGGCAAGCTGGAGCCTATCCCAGCTGACTACGGGCAAAAGGCGGGGTACACCCTGGACAAGTCGCCAGGTCATCACAGGGCTGACACATAGACACAGACAACCATTCACACCTACGGTCAATTTAGAGTCACCAGTTAACCTAACCTGCATGTCTTTGGACTGTGGGGGAAACCGGAGCACCCGGAGTATAGCTGACTCCCAACCTTTTTCTTCAGGTTAGATAAAAGTGCCACACTCCGACTGATGATTCAAGTGTTTTATTACAACGAGCAAATGCTGAAACCACCGTGAAAACTGAAAGAAATACACGGTGGCAAATACACATCAGTAAAACCATCATGAAATGTTTCACTTAATACCCATAATATTAATGCCTTCAGGAAATATGACACAAATATGTCAATAAACATACCGTGTACGCCTTCAACCCGAAGGTTAGGAGTGGCTAGCAGTCTTTGTCTCCATACTGCACAGTCTCTCATACATCTTCATCATACCGCTCGAGCACACTGAACATGTGAAGAAACGAAACTCACGCTCCTCCCCATAGCATCACATGACCAAATGACGTGCTCACATGACGTGATTAATTGAACAATTTTCAGATTAAGTATGCAAATAAGTATGAGCAAAAATAAACATTGTATATTAAATATGAAACAAATAATACACGAAAATACTAATATTACAGCGTTAGCTACACGGAGGAAACCCACACGGACACGGGGAGAACATGCAAACTCTGCACAGAAAGGCCCTCACTGGCCACGGGGCTCAAACCCAGACCCTCTTGCTGTGAGGTGACAGTGCTAACCACTACACCACCGTGCCGCCCCGTTTGGATTTAGCCTACCAATTTGGATTGTTTGCCTGTGTGTGTTTTCATGTTTGTATATAATCTCCATCACTGTAAATAAACATCACTTTTGCACATACATCCACCTACCTCATACCTGACACTTTTACCGTACCGTATGTGCTTTTTAAAAATCACACAACTGAAATAAAGAAATAGAGTCACACAGTATGTGAGTGCGATGATTCTCTTCAATGATTTAATAAACTTATTCACTATTTTAAAGCTCAAGATCAAAACCATTATTGCAAAATGTGCTGCAAAAATTAAGCAATTAATTGATTGTTCCTCTTTTTTTAAACTGTTTTTGCAGTGATGTTATGTTTGGTTAAATGTTACATGTTATGTTCTGTATCTGAAAGTTCTTTGTTGTCATCAATGTGCTACTTTCTGCACCGTCTGCACAAAAAGAGATTTTATCTCAATGCAGCTAACCTAGTTACAGTAAATTAAGGTTAAATTTAAAAAAAATATGAAAATAAATTCAAGGGTTATGTCATGAGCAAGTAAGACGTGGTTTAGTGAGCTCCTGAAAAATTTTATGAAAAAATATAGCAAAACGAACAAAACGACCGGTGTAGACACTACAGTGCTTAGCTTTTTTACTCCTCTTTAATGAAGTCGGATGTCCAAGATGCCTAAAAACAAAAAGCCAGAACAAAATCAACCAAACAGCCCATCATCGGAAGCTAACGACCACGAGGAAGCTAGTCAACATGCTAGCAAAGCTGTATTGGATGAACTAGCTGCCCTACAGACAGAAATTTGTTCATTTAAAGCTGAAATTGGGGATATGATTGACCAGAGATTCCAGCAATTTTCATCGTCCATTAGGAATGAACTGACTGCACTGAAGAACGATACCAATAATGCTATTTCTGCTGTGAAGGAAGTAGCTAGCAGACAGGCTACGACTTTGGCCGAGCTTGAGAGAGGTGCCTCGTACACATCAGACCAGGTCACTAAATTGCAACAGGAGGTGTGACTGTTAACAAAAACTGTTTCACAACTAAACGACAAATGCACAGACCTGGAAAGCCGGAGCAGAAGGCTAAATCTACGGATCTTGAACATCAAGGAAGGTGAAGAGAAAGGTCAGAACAACAGGAATTTTATTGCAAAAGTGCTACAAACGGCCCTATCCCTGGATAATCCCCCAATGATTGACCATGCTCACAGATCTATCCGGACTGCACAGAACAGCCCGCATCCGCGGGCATTCATCATCAAACTGCACCACTTCCAGGAATGGGAGTGCATCATGTGGAAGGCTGCTCAGTTGAAGACCATCACCTACAAGCAAGAAAAGATCCTTATCTTTCCCTATCTGCCACCTGCCATTGTGAAACAACGCGCCCGCTTTAGCAGAGCCAAGGAACTTCTACGTAATCGCCTAGACGTTCGATATGGATTTCAGTACCCAGCAGCTCTGCGGATCACCTACAAGGACGGCGAGCACCGATTCACAGACCCTGAGAAGGCAGCTACATATGCGGAACGCCTCTTTGGCACTGGTAATGTAATCCCAGCTGATATCCCTGAACAGAGCTAACGTCATGGACAAATAATTTCTTATATCTGTGTAGCGAGAATCGCGTGTGGGTGGAGCACAGAGGACGGCAGGACAGAGATCAGGTTTGTTTAACGGCTTTATTGCCACACTTTTCAGGGTTGCAACACTGTTTCAATAGCGCGAGAGACACACACACACACACACAGCGTCTCGTCCGGCTCTCCCTCTGCTCTCGCTCTCCCTCCTTAAATAGGGCGGTTTACTGGGGAGAACACACAAAACACAGGTTAATGACACTCAGGTGAAGCGATTCTGCCACTTACCTTCCCCAACTCCGCCCTCCTGTCACAGACCGGTGCTTGACCACGCCCCCGCTGCCACATACCCCCACCGCCCGACTCAGGCCGGGTGCCCGTCCGGCCCGCAGCCGACTCCCCCCCCCCTTGACGGGAGAGGAAGTCCGCCACGACCATCTGCGCCCCCGGCCTGTGGACCACCTTGAAGTTGAAAGGTTGGAGCGCCAGATACCAACGGGTGATCCGCGCGTTGGCATCCTTCATGCGGTGGAGCCACTGGAGGGGCGCGTGGTCCGAACAGAGGGTGAAAGAGCGCCCCAGCAGGTAGTAACGGAGGGCGAGGACCGCCCACTTGATGGCCAGGCACTCCTTCTCGATAGTGCTGTAGCGCCCCTCACGCACTGACAGCTTCCGGCTGATGTACAACACTGGGCGGTCCTCTCCCCCCACCTGCTGGGACAAAACGGCCCCCAGCCCTCTGTCCGACGCATCCGTCTGCAACAAAAAGGGGAGAGAGAAGTCAGGGGAGTGCAAAAGTGGCCCCCCACACAGTGCAGCCTTTACCTCAGAGAAAGCCCGCTGGCACTGCTCCGTCCACTGGACCGGATCTGGCGCCCCCTTTTTAGTGAGGTCAGTCAGCGGGCTGGTGACGTCCGAATAATTAGGTATGAACCTACGATAATAGCCAGCCAGCCCCAGGAACTGTCTCACCCCCTTTTTGGTCTTGGGTCTCGGGCAGGCCGCAATCGCTGCTGTCTTATTAATTTGGGGACGCACCTGCCCGTTACCCAAGTGGAAGCCCAGATACCGTACTTCCACCAGCCCAATCGCACACTTCTTCGGGTTGGCAGTGAGCCCCGCCCGCCTCAGCGACCTAAGGACGGCCCTCAGGTGTTGCAGGTGCCGCTGCCAGTCATTACTATAAATGATTATGTCGTCTAAGTAAGCGGCCGCATAGGTGGCGTGGGGCCGGAGGATCCGGTCCATCAGCCGCTGAAACGTAGCGGGCGCCCCAAACAGCCCAAACGGAAGTGTGACGAACTGGTGTAAGCCGAACGGTGTGGAAAAGGCCGTTTTTTCCCGGGATAATGGAGTCAAGGGGATCTGCCAATATCCCTTCGTCAAATCCAGTGTCGAGTAAAAGCGAGCCGTGCCTAGTCGATCAAGCAGCTCATCAATACGAGGCATTGGGTACGCGTCGAATTTAGACACCGCATTGACTTTTCTATAGTCCACACAGAACCGGACCGAGCCGTCGGCCTTGGGAACCAAGACCACCGGGCTGCTCCAGTCACTGTGGGACTCCTCGACGATGCCCATTTCGAGCATGGCCTGAAGTTCTTCCCGAACCACCTTTTTTTTGTGTTCGGGTAATCTATAAGGTCGGCTACGCACTACCACCCCCGGGGGCGTCTCTATGTGGTGTTCTATGAGGTTGGTGCGTCCGGGCCGGGGCGAGAACACATCCGAAAACTCGGCCTGCAACTGGGCGACCTCCGTGAGTTGGGTCGGGGAGAGGTGGTCTCCACAGGGGACCGGAGAGGTGCGAGATGCCAATGACCCTTTTTGGATCTCCGGCCCCAGCTCCACCTTCTCCGGAACTACCGACACCAACGCCACGGGGACCTCCTCATTCCAGAGCTTCAGCAGATTGAGGTGGTAGATCTGTAGCGCCCCCTCCCTGTCCGTTCGCCTAACCTCATAGTCGACATCCCCGACTCGCCGTGTGACTTCGAAGGGCCCTTGCCACTTGGCGATTAATTTGGAGCTCGACGTGGGCAACAGGACGAGTACCTTATCTCCCGG
The DNA here is from genome assembly GCF_027579695.1 of Neoarius graeffei. Classification (NCBI taxonomy): domain Eukaryota; kingdom Metazoa; phylum Chordata; class Actinopteri; order Siluriformes; family Ariidae; genus Neoarius; species Neoarius graeffei. The sequence goes on from NC_083576.1 coordinate 90,897,058, forward strand.
AGTGAACTCTCTAAGGCGCGTGCCCTTGTTGTACAGGCGGGTTTGCCGTTCCTGGGCCTGCCGCAAATTCTCCTGAGTTAAGTGGGTGAGCGTGTGGAGTTTTGCGCGCAGATCCATAACGTATTGAATTTCATTTTTGCTCTGCGAAGGTCCCTCCTCCCAATTTTCCCGCAGTACATCTAAGATGCCGCGCGGCTTACGCCCATACAGTAATTCAAATGGGGAGAACCCCGTGGAGGCTTGGGGGACCTCTCGCACTGCAAACAACAAGGGTTCGAGACACTTATCCCAGTTACGTGCGTCCTCACTTACGAATTTTTTGATAATATTCTTGAGGGTGCGGTTGAACCGTTCGACTAAACCGTCCGTTTGTGGGTGATACACGCTGGTGCGGATCGGCTTAATACCCAATAGCCCATACAGTTCGGCCAGTGTTCGTGACATAAACGAGGTGCCTTGATCAGTCAGAATCTCTTTCGGGATTCCGACCCGGGAGATGACGTGGAAGAGGGCCTCTGCAATACTACGTGCGGAGATATTGCGAAGAGGCACCGCTTCCGGGTATCGCGTTGCATAGTCCACCAGAACCAATATAAAGCGGTACCCTCGTGTTGACCGATCTAATGGCCCGACGAGATCCATCCCAATTCGTTCAAACGGGGTCTCGATTAATGGTAGGGGGCGCAAGGGCGCTTTTGGAATGGCCGCTGGGTTTACTAACTGGCATTCGCGGCACGCCGTACACCACTTACGGACGTCGCCGCGAATCCCCGGCCAATAGAATCGGGCCATTATCCGGGCGAGTGTTTTATCCTGCCCGAGGTGTCCCGCCATGGGATTAAAGTGAGCCGCCTGGAATACCAATTCCCGACGGCTCTTTGGAATTAACAACTGGGTGACACGCTCCTTCGTCTGAGTGTCCTGCGTCACTCGGTATAACCTATCTTTTAAAATGGAAAAATAGGGGAAGGTCGGGGTGGCATTCGGCTGGAGCGTTTGACCATCGATTACTCTCACTTGGTCAAACGCGTGTCGCAGAGTTTCGTCTCGCGATTGTTCCAGTGGGAAATCCGCGAGGGATTCCCCAATAGAAAGAGGAGGAGCCGGGGGCCCCTCACTCTGTCGCGGAGATGACGTAGACGGCCCTGCAACCGCAGCTCCAGCCAAAACGACACCGGGACCCCCCCCGGCTAACCGGCAGGACCCACTCTTTACTAGGTGTGCCATCAACCCCCGGAATCCCGGCCAATCAGTCCCCAAGATTAAAGAGTGGGTAAGGCGAGGATTAACCGCCGCCTTCACTATAGATTTGTCCCCTCTGAAATGTATGTGGACCGACACCAACGGGTAGCAGTGAACATCCCCGTGCACACACAACACCTTCACCCCTTGTGCTCCCCCCAATGCCTCGTCTTGCACCAGGCTTTGGCGGATCGAGGTCTGGTTGCAACCCGAATCCACCAACGCCTGATAGGTCGCCCCTTGTACACTTACCGGTATGCGATATGCTCCGGCCTGATCGAGGGCAGCCTCTGGCGCGTTGGGGATCCGCACCACCGCCCCCACCTCCATCGCGGCACACTGTTGCTGCAGGTGGCCCGGTTCCCCGCAGCGCCAGCAAACCGGCCCGGGCCTCCCCTCTGCAGCTGTGGACTGAGGGTCACTCACCTGAGGGGGGGGAGAGACAGACATAGAAGGGAGAAACGGGAGGGCACCACGGGTGCGGCGGGCCGGCTGGGGTGGGGCCGGCCCCCGCCTCCGTGGTGGGGGAATGGGGCGAGGACGGGACACGGGAGGAGGGGGGAGAGAGAGAGAGAGAGAAGAGGAGAGAGAAGAAGACATCCGTTGTCCTGCCGCCGGGACAGCCGCCAGATGATCCTCCGCCAGTCCTACGGCCTGATCCAGCGACGCCGGGCGGTGGCACTGGACCCACTCCGCGGTTCCGGCGGGTAGGCGGGCGATGAACTGCTCCAGCGCCACCTGGTCGATGATGAAAAAGCTTTAATGAATTATCACCCTTCATGCTTAAGATGTTCACCCAGGCTCTTGAGGATGGACTTCTCCCTCCATCTCTCTATGAAGCAGTGATCACAGTCATTCCTATGAAAGGCAAGGACCCCGAAGAGGTTGGAGGATACAGGCCCATATCACTTATAAACGTAGATCAGAAGATCTTAGCAAAGACTCTAGCCAATAGACTTAATACACTTCTGGGAAAGTTAATAGCACCAGACCAGACTGGATTTGTTCCAGGATGGAGTTCATTCTGTAACCTGCGCCGTCTCTTCAATATTCTTTATTCCTCCCATACTAGCAACAAAGACTTGGTTATCATCTCCCTGGATGCAGAAAAGGCGATTGATCAGGTTGAGTGGCCATATTTATTTGCTGTTTTACAGAAATTTGCTATGGGTGAAACATTTATTGCCTGGATTAGAACTTTATATAGAAACCCAAAAGCACAAATACTCACAAACAAAACCCTGCCGTGCCCCTTTAACCTCCAAAGAGGTACTAGACAAGGCTGCCCATTATCCCCCTTACTTTTCGCCCTAGTGATAGAACCTCTTGCTGATACAATTAGGTCAGAAAGAAACATTCATGGTTTTAATTCTAAAAATGGCCCTCACAAAATACAGTGGGTACGGAAAGTATTCAGACCCCTTTAAATTTTTCAGAAACACTTTAACACTTTAATTGCCAGGTATGTGGACACACACGAGGAATTTGACTCCGGTTCACTTAGCTCTCATAGTACAAAACAGATTAAAAAAAGCATAGACACAAAACAAACAAACAAGCAAACAACAACAACAAAAATAGGTGCATAGTGCAAAGTAACCCAGGTAAGTCAAGTATGGAATAGTTAAATATATATAAAGTATACAGTGTGCACAGCATGACGGTATAAGTGTTCAGATATTTTACAAGTGATATTACTGATATATGAATTTGGATTTTAGCTGTACATCACAGAAAGGATTTCCCTTTTGGTGCAATATGGTGCATAGTGCAAAGATGAATAGTAAATTTAAATAAGTATAAATATAAGTAACAGTGAGCACAGAATGACAGTATGAGTGTGCAGATATTTTGCAAGTGATATTACTGATATATTAATCTGGATTTTAGCTGTTCATCACAGAGACAGCCTGAGGGAAGAAACTGTTCTTGTGTCTGGTTGTTTTTGCATACAGAGATCTATATCGCCTCCCTGAGGGGAGAAGATTAAACAGATTGTGACCAGGGTGTGATGGGTCTGCAGAGATGTTACCTGCCCGTTTCCTGACTCTGGACAAGTATAAGTCTTGGATGGAGGGCAGGTTGACACCAATAATTTTCTCTGCAGACCTTATTGTCCGTTGCAGTCTGTTCTTCTCCTGTTTGGTGACCGATCCAAACCAAACAGTGATGGAAGAGCAAAGAACAGACTGAATGATGGCAGAGTAGAATTGTGTCAGCAGCTCCTTAGGCAGGTTGAGCTTCCTGAGCTGGCGCAGAAAGTACAACCTCTGCTGAGCCTTTTTGATGATAGTGACTGTGTTTGTCTCCCACTTCAAGTCCTGAGAGATTGTGGAACCCAGAAACCTGAAGCATTCAACAGCAGTCACAGTGTTGTTGGTGATGGGCAGCAGAGTGGGGGGGGCTCCTCCTAAAGTCCACTGTCATCTCCACAGTTTTGAGCATGTTCAGCTCCAGATTGTTCTGACCGCACCACCAGACCAGCCATTCAACCTCCCGTCTGTATGCAGACTCGTCACCATCCCGGATGAGGCCGATGACCGTTGTATCATCTGCAAATTTCAGGAGTTTAACAGACGGGTCTCTTGAGGTGCAGTTGTTGGCATCAAGGGAAAAGAGCAGTGGGGAAAGCACACACCCTTGGGGGGCGCCAGTGCTGACAGTCCGAGTGCTAGATATGATGCTCCCCATCCTCACCTGCTGCTTCCTGTCAGTCAGGAAGTTTGTAATCCACTGACAGGTGGAGGAGGGCACAGTGAGCTGGGTGAGCTTGGTGTGGAGGATGTCTAGAACAATGGTGTTGAATGCCGAACTGAAGTCCACGAACAGAATCCTGGCATACGTCCCTGCAGAGTCAAGGTGTTGCAGGATGTAGTGCAGTCCCATATTGATTGCATCATCCACTGACCTGTTTGCCCAGTAGGCAAACTGCAGGGGGTCCAGCAAGGGGTCTGTGATGTCCTTCAGATGTGACAACACCAGTCTCTCGAAGGACTTCATGACTACAGATGTGAGAGCTACAGGCCTGTAGTCATTCAGTCCTGTGATGGTGGTTTTCTTGGGAACCGGGATTATTGTGGAGCGTCTGATGCATGAGGGGACTTCACACAGCTCCAGGGATCTATTGAAGATCTGGGTGAAGATGGGAGCCAGCTGATCAGCACAGACCTTCAGACAAGAGGGTGACACACCATCTGGGCCAGGTGCCTTCCTGATCTTCTGTCTGCGAAAAAGCTGACAAACATCCTCTTCACAGATCTTGAGTGCTGGTGTGGGGTCAGAGGTGAGAGGAGGCAGAATAGCAGGGGGTGTGAATGGGTCTTTAATGTCTGGGGGGGAGAGGTGTGAATTTGTCGAATCTGGAGTAGAACACATTCAACTCGTCAGCCAGTTGATGGTTCATTGCAGTGTAGGGGGATGGTCTCCTGTAGTTAGTGATATTCTTCAGGCCTGTATACACTGATGCCGGATCGTTGGCTGAAAGGCTGTTTTTGATCCTTTCAGCATAGCTCCTCTTAGCTGATTTCACCTCTTTCGTCAGTGACTATGTTTACATGCACATCCAAATCGAGCTGCTGTCGGTAATCAAGCTGAAGGTCCCAACAGGGTGCCAGAGAAATCCAATCCTACATGCACACAATGAAATCGGGCTATTGTGTGAGGTGCATTGTGCACCCGAGCCACAGGTGGCACTACATGCCCCATCGTGTTGGTACACTTCCGGTTGTCGTCATGAAGAAGAGCTATTCAAGAGTGTAAACAATGTTATCAGTTCCGTGTTCCCCATTGCACGTTTTTCTCCCGTCCATGAATTTTAATATATTCAACTCCTTAAGCTGAATGAGCATGAACTCTGTCTCCTCATTGCTCCAGAAGTGCACGTTTCTGCTTGCCTGTGGCAGTGGGGGCGTGGTCAAGTGCCAGTCTGTGACAGGAGGGCGGAGCCAGGGAAGGTGAGTGGCAGAATCACTACACCTGACGGTAATTAACCTGTGTTTGTGTGTCTTCCCAGTAACCGCGCCCTATTTAAGGAGGCAGAGGGAGAGCAGAGGGGACAGCTCATCCCGGGACTAGAACACAGCGCGTGCGCGTGTGTGTGTGTGTCAAGAATAAAAGTAGGCTGTTAAACTGAAAAGTCTGACAATAAAAAGCCTATTAGTACCAGAAGCTTTGTGCTGCTGTCCTCTGTGCTCCACCCACACTTCAGAGAGCTCTACATCGCCATTTTCTCTTCTTCGTTTGTTCCTCCTGACCTCTTCTGCTGCTCGCTACTACTGTTGTCATGCCAACCGAGGCTGTTGTGTTTCCCGCTTGTGGTCTCGTCACTCGTCACTTCCGGAAGGGGCAGTAAGTAGCTCGACAACTAGCTCGATAGGGTATACATGCACAAAGAAGCTCGGCAGAAATCGCATAAACTAGGTCGTGTAGCTCGATTCCGAGAAATCAAGTTCGGTTCAATTTCAGCCAAATTAAGGTGTATACATGGCATTTTGAACTTCGATTTCAGTCGAGCAATGGCAGAAATTCGATTCTCTCTATGTGCATGTAAACGTAGTGAGTGTGTTTCTGGCCTGTTTGTACAGGACTCTGTCCCCACTTCTGTAGGCCTCCTCCTTGGCCTGGCGAAGCTGTCCGAGTTTTGTGGTGAACCAGGGTTTGTTGTTATTGTATGTGCGGAAGGTCTTGGTGGGCACACACATATCCTCACAAAAACTGATGTAAGATGTCACAGTATCAGTCAGTTCATGAAGGTCTGAAGCTGCAGCCTCAAAAACACTCCAATCAGTGCAGTCAAAGCAGGCTTGTAGTTCCACTTTGGCCTCATCAGACCATCTCCTCACTGTCTTAACTACAGGCTTAGCAGATTTCAGCTTCTGCCTGTAGGATGGGATAAGATGAACCATACAGTGATCAGATAGTCCCAAGGCTGCACGGGGGACAGAGTGGTATGAGTCCTTTAAAACAGTGTAACAGTGGTCCAGAGTGTTAGAGTCCCTGGTGGGACACTTAATGTGCTGTTTATATTTTGGCAGTTCGTGGCTGAGGTTTGCTCTGTTAAAGTCCCCCAAAACAATGAGTAAAGAGTCCGGGTGGTTTTTCTCCACATTGTTTATCTGGTCAGCCAGGTGTTGTAACGCCTCATTAATACACGCCTGAGGATGTAAACTCCAACCAGAATAAACGAGGAAAACTCTCGCGGAGCATAAAACGGTTTGCAGTTTATGAATAATGTCTCCAGATGAGGACTGCATGATTTATTTAGAACTGTGACATCAGTACACCAACCTTCGTTAATATAAAAGCAGACTCCGCCTCCCCTCGTTTTCCCTGTGAGCTCCATTTCGCGGTCCGCTCGGTGAAGGTGAAATCCAGGCAGATGGACAGAAGAGTCTGGGATGTGCTCACCGAGCCAGGTTTCAGTGAAGCACAAGGCAGCAGATCTGTTAAAATTAGGGCTGTCAAACGATTAAAAAATTTAATCACGATTAATCTCAGGATTTCATATAGTTAATCGCGATTAATCGCATTTTTTTTATCTATGTGAATGAATAAGGCTTTTAAAGTGAAATGTTACAATTAAAATGGTGAACACATTTTATGCTAAAAGTACTTGTTAAAAACTGCTGGGACAAGAGAAAATGGTAAGGGAGTTTATTCACTCACATACTAGGCAGTACTGAACATAAAATCCAATTTTGTGTTTTGTGTGATGGATTAGGGAGCTGTAGTCTCAAATATAAAACATGTAGTCACATACTACTGTGTCTCAGTTCAGACATGTGTGACAAAAGAAAATAATGAAATAAAACTTCAATTGTGCTGGAGTTGTATTCAGTCACAGCCTATAGGACTTCACAGTGCTGTGCAAACAAAAATAAATTGCAGTTGGACTTCAATAAAGACATTTAGTGTCATATCACAGTGCTACAGCATACTGATATCTCACTTTACAAATGTATTTTAGAACTGCAAAGTGCATACCAAAACCAACTCAATCACACTCTTCTTTTGAAATGAAACTTTTGAAATGAAACTTTCCGTTGAACAGACCTTTCTCCATAGACATATAAACATAGACGCCGCATTGAGCTGGTGGCCCCGTTGCTGGGATACGTCAGAGTGTCCGCCATATTGGATGTGGCAAATCTTCCCTGTAAACCAATGCAAGTAAATGGACTGAACTTCATAAAGCCCCTTTCTACAATAATATTTAACTCGATGCCTTTTATTCACCCATTAAGACACACACGTATATATTTGGGAAACAAACAGGCATCAAAACAACACATATAACTTTTAATATGATGGTTATAAATAGTGTGTGAAATACCCTGTACACTGCAAACTAGCGACAGATACGCGATAGATAGCTCAGGTAAGCTAATCAGTCAGCATACCGTAGCAAGCTACCAAAACCTGAGGCCACAATAACCAACCTACAAGACTGAATATGATAAATGATGGAAATAGTGGAAAAACTGGAAATAGTGAATGAAAATAAAAATTTACTGTTTTATTTATTGAGTCACCACACAGACCTACTCTCGTTGAATAAAGTGAGCTGAATGAGCGCCAAACTGAGTTCGGCCAGGTCCTAACGTCATACCAAAACAAAATACATCACTGATTCCTTCACATTCAGAAAGGTTAAAAACATTCATCATACGTTCAAAAACGTTCATCATAGTGTGCCACTGTATTATCTAATGCCGCTTTTCCACTACAAACGCGGCTGAGCCGTGTCGAGCTGAGCGGGGCTGTTGGAGTTGCATTTCGACTACAACCGCGCTGAACCGTGCTGGCTGGAAGTGGGTGGACACATTGGGTGGAGTTAGCGAAAGTGGGTGGACATCACGTGATGTCGTTAAGCAGCGCAAACAGTGACATCAGTGAGCTTTTAAGCGGTAGTCTCACGACCCGGATAGTAAACAATAAACATGGAGGACATGGAGTCGTTAGTGTTGCTGGTCTTGGTGCTGTGGCTTGTTGTCACCGACAACGCCAACAGATACTGGCAAGAGCGTATAGATGAGGCGAGGCGCATAAGGCTTCAGAAATTCTCGTAATTCGTAATTCTTCTTCTTCCGGGTTTACGGTGTTTACAGATCCCAGCGTGCTCGCGGGGCGTGTGTGGGCATGTGAGGACACTCCTCCTCACCAATCAGTGCACAGGGGAGTGTCTGCTCATGCCCCCAGCCTCACTCGGCTCGCTTTGGCTCGCTTCAGCCCCACTCCAAAACCGTGCGAGTTTTAGGGGCTAAGCAGGGCTGAAGCGAGCGGAGTCGTGCTGTTTTTTGGTAGTCGAAACGTGAGCCGTGTCGGGCTGAAGTGAGCTGAAGCAAGCTGAAGTGAGCTGAAAAAGGGTAGTGGAAAAGGGCCATAATTCTCACTGCTTATAACTCTACACCTACCCGGTGGAGATGAGCTGGGAAACTGAAGACTGAAGGAACAGTATTGAAAAGTATTTTTCCAGTCTCACCTGTGAAAGGTAATCCCATGTGATCTCGTTTGGACGGTAAACCTGTTGGTACAGTTAAACGCAGCACATGAATGAGGCATCTTTATTCTCGGCTACTGTCTAGACGCTATACCAGAGACGGTTGAAGAATCTCCACTTTGCCACATCCAATATGGCGGCGAGGATGATGTATGATTCTACGCAGAATGCGGCGTCTATGTTTATATGTCTATGCCTTAGGGTTGGGCGGTATTACGGTAAGAAGGTATCCCGAGGTATCCAAAAGTACCAACGGTATCGGTCTCATTACCGTCATTTTAAAAAAATATATAATATCTAAATAAATATGGAGTACATGAGGTCATAATATAAAATAATAAATTGAAGATCATCCCGAATAACTGTGTGATCGTATTTTCACTAATTCTATCAATTTCCTAAAGAAGTTCTCATCGCGTGCAGGGTTGTTTATGTCGTTACCATGGCAACCCTGCATGACATTTGGAGTCTGACAGAAAGCTTCGCAAGAGACTGAGACCGCGGTTGAAAGATGGCAAGTCAAGATAACGAGTTAGTGGCAAAAAAAAATACAACATCGGCAGTGTGGCAGTATTTTGGTTTCAAACCAAACGAAAAGGAAGAGCCAGCAATAATGTAAATGACCGCGCAAAATCGAAAAAAAATCTAATATGTCCCCTAAGGCACACCATAGCCTGGGGTACTCCACTTCCACGAGATCTCTCCAATGAGTTGTGTTTTGAGTAGGTTACATGAGTAACAACAAGGTAAAATAATATAACGTATGACATTTGGGATGTGGGTAATAAACGTTTGAAATGTCATCTACTGAAGAAACGGAAGAAAACATCGTAGCATAAACTGTTAGGTTTCTGGTGGGAATTAGCAATGCGCTTGCTATCTTTGTTAGGTGTGTTAAACCGTATGGATTTAAGTGGAATAATTGTAAGGAGTTATGTGATCAAGACAACGTTTTAAGCAAGGTAAGGCCATTTGATTATTAATTTCCCCGCCATGGCATGACGTGGGCCCATATGATTTTGCCTTGTGCAGCTATCACGCATTTGAATTAGGTTCGCCTCATTTGCGCTGAAGAATATGGTTTATCGCGCAGTCTAAACGGACTTGGGTGTTGGTTGATTCTTTTTCTTTTCTTTTTTTATTTCCCATGCTTGAAAGGGTATGATCCTGCTCATCGTGTACTTTTTTTTGATGGAGTAGGTGAAATAGTGCTGCAAATGGCGTTTCAACGCAGACATGTGTAAATGACAGTTGAATGCTATTTTCAAGATGAAGGAAGAGTTGCGTGATGCTTTGAAATATCTCTTAATCCATTCATCAATGCACAAAATTCGCTTTGCTGCTTAATCCATACCACAATGCACATAATTCGCTATGCTGCTTTTAAATAGTACATTTGAGGCATAGGCGCAGGTCTGGACAAGGTCTGCCGGTATAGGCGCACGTTACACAGTAGGCCGAAACAAAATATTTTTTTCTTGGTAATACCGTATACCCCGGGAAAACACAGAGACAGTTTAAAGGTATCAAAATTTGGATACCGCCCAACCCTACTATGCCTTTCTCCATCACTCACACTTACTCTTATTGAAGCAGCACGCAACAAGCCTCAACAGGAACTACGGGTGACTCGCAGGGCCAAATTAGAATTTGCGTTAACGGCACTATTTTTTTTAATCGCGATAAATTGAGATCGCGTTAACGCGTTATTATCGCATTAACTTTGACAGCCCTAGTTAAAATCTGTGTTAATTGTGTTGAGGAGCAGCAGTTCATCCATCTTATTGGCCAGAGAGTGGATGTTAGCCAGGTAAATAGACGGGAGCGCAGTGTGAAACCCCCGCTGCCTCAGTCTGACGAGCGCACCGGCTCGCTTCCCCCGGTGTCTCCGGCGTAATCCATAGACAGCTGCTGCTCCCCCGACAAGTAACTCTGAAAAAATTTCTGGATTGATGAAAGACGATGAAAGAACTTTACTGGTGCTTAATCCAATGTTTATGAGTTCTTCTCTAGAGTATGTGACAAGCGAAGAAACGCAAGAAACACAACAAATACACAAAAATGTAGAAAGTACGAGAGAGCGAAGTACCGAGGCAACCGTCCGCGGCGCCATCTTGGATGTCACTCTTTGTTTCATTGCAGCCATTTGCTAAAATCAAAAAAGTTCATTTTATTTCTCATTAATGTACACTCAGCACCCCATCTTGACAGAAAAAAACAGAAATGTAGAAATTTTTGCAAATTTATTAAAAAAGAAAAACTGAAATATCACATGGTCATAAGTATTCAGACCCTTTGCTGTGACACTCATATTTAACTCACATGCTGTCCATTTCTTCTGATCCTCCTTGAGATGGTTCTACTCCTTCATTGGAGTCCAGCTATTTTTAATTAAACTGATTGGACTTGATTAGGAAAAGAACACACCTGTCTATATAAGACCTTACAGCTCACAGTGCATGTCGGAACAAATGAGAATCATGAGGTCGAAGGAACTGCCCAAGGAGCTCAGAGACAGAATTGTGGCAAGGCACAGATCTGGCCAAGGTTACAAAAGAATTTCTGCAGCACTCAAGGTTCCTAAGAGCACAGTGGCCTCCATAATCCTTAAATGGAAGAAGTTTGGGACGACCAGAACTCTTCCTAGACCTGGCCGTCCAGCCAAACTGAGCAATTGTGGGAGAAGAGCCTTGGTGAGAGAGGTAAAGAAGAACCCAAAGATCACTGTGGCTGAGCTCCAGAGATGCAGTAGGGAGATGGGAGAAAGTTCCACAAAGTCAACTATCACTGCAGCCCTCCACCAGTCGGGGCTTTATGGCAGAGTGGCCCGACGGAAGCCTCTCCTCAGTGCAAGACATATGAAAGCCCGCATAGAGTTTGCCAAAAAACACATGAAGGACTCCCAGACTATGAGAAATAAGATTCTCTGGTCTGATGAGACGAAGATTGAACTTTTTGGCGTTAATTCTAAGCGGTATGTGTGGAGAAAACCAGGCACTGCTCATCACCTGCCCAATACAATCCCAACAGTGAAACATGGTGGTGGCAGCATCATGCTATGGGGGTGTTTTTCAGCTGCAGGGACAGGACGACTGGTTGCAATTGAAGGAAAGATGAATGCAGCCAAGTACAGAGATATCCTGGAAGAAAACCTCTTCCAGAGTGCTCAGGACCTCAGACTGGGTCGAAGGTTCACCTTCCAACAAGACAATAACCCTAAGCACACAGCTAAAATAACAAAGGAGTGGCTTCGGAACAACTCTGTGACCATTCTTGACTGGCCCAGCCAGAGCCCTGACCTAAACCCAATTGAGCATCTCTGGAGAGACCTGAAAATGGGTGTCCACCACGGGCGATTGCTCTAAGACAACGAGGGAGGCTCAGCCTCCTATAAAAATGCCCTTATAACTTTAATGTGTGCGTGAGTTTCTCCCCCTCGTGACAGCGTGATGCAGCGCAGCCTCAGTGGGCTTCAATGGCATTTGGGAGCTCTGCACTTTTCAATCTCAAAATGCAAGACGATTATTGGACAAATACTGCGAAAATGCCCGCCTACGGACTCCCACGGACTCCCAGCCTCAGTGGACTTCAACGGCATTTGGGAGCTCTGCGCTTTTCAATCTCAAAATGCAAGACGGTTATTGGACAAATACTGCGAAAACGCCCGCCCACGGACTCCGAGCCTCACATGGGAGGGACATGGCAGTTTCCGCGAGGAGACTGGTGATTGGTGAAAGCGGCCGGATATTTTCTTTGATTGACAGCTCGTTTCAGCTATAGACAGGCAGCGGTGAATTTCAGTTCAGTCCCATGCGGATTCGTAAGTGCTGTGGTGTATTGTAAGAGATCAGCTTACATTTCGATTTCATTCATTACATACGGTTTCTACCAGCTTTTTTAGTTTGTATATATTTTCATTGTAAATAAAGTGTAAATATAGTGTTGTCAAGTTTGCTATCTTAGTTCCAGAAATTTCGTTTATTTGAGTGACTGAACTTGAACTTGAGGGGGCTAGTCAGCTAGCAAGAAAGCTGCGCACGGATGCCAAGCATTGCTGATTTAATTTTGGTGAAGCCATTTGCCAGTCTTCCTTTCGAGGAAAAAATTAAAGAGCAGGGTAGACCAACGCCTCAAATTGACTTGGTGAAAAAGGTAGGGAATAATACTCGTTCCTTTTAGCTCTCCTGGTACGAGAAAGTGAATTGGCTAACAGCAAGTGACCCACATCAACAACAGTAAATAGGCTACTTTAGTAATATGTCATGGATGGACCAAAAATATAGAATCTATTTAAAATGTTTATGCTGAGTATATTATATTGGAATATATATTTTTCTGGATATGAATTAAACACAGCTACAATTTGGAAAACATTTTTAAACAAAAACACAGCCGAGAACATTTCACACTACAGACCTGGATTAAAAGTGAAGGGTTATCAAAATTGTCAATAAAACATTTCTCAGTCAAAATAAGTAAAATATAGGGAAAGTGTCATTGAATGAAATGTGTGGCACCCAGCTCTACTGCTGAGGTTCCTGACAAAGAGCTGCTTTCAATAATGATCACTTTTTAAACAACATGCCACAATTTTAAAATATAAAATGTTAAAATATACCCCCCCAACACCACCATCATGTATATTGGACAGTAGGCTAATGGGCCAAAAGAACCTGTTATTTCACAGTTTGTGACCCTGCCAACAATCAGCCAGATCAGAGGCAAGAGTATAGGCAAAATTGATGTTTTTTTCTTTTAAAATCTGGAAATATCGTAACTGACTAGCCTCCCCTGTTTGAAAGACTACCAGCCGCCACCATCCAACCTGACGGAACTGGAGAGGATCTGCAAGGAAGAATGGCAGAGGATCCCCAAATCCAGGCGTGAAAAACTTGTTGCATCATTCCCAAGAAGACTCATGGCTGTACTAGCTCAAAAGGGTGCTTCTACTCAATACTGAGCAAAGGGTCTGAATACTTATGGCCATGTGATATTTCAGTTTTTCTTTTTTAATAAATTTGCAAAAATTTCTACATTTCTGGTTTTTTCTTTCAAGATGGGGTGCTAAGTGTACATTAATGAGAAATAAAATGAACTTTTTTGATTTTAGCAAATGGCTGCAATGAAACAAAGAGTGAAAAATTTAAAGGGGTCTGAATACTTTCCGTACCCACCGTATCTTTATTTGCAGATGATGTCCTCATTTATGCAACAAAACCACTCTCAAGTATCCCAGTTATTCTACACATAATTGAAGACTTCAGCAGCTTTTCAGGCTATTGAGGTATTTCACCTGACGTCACAGGGTCACGTGACGCCCCGGTGTCCGCCATTTCAAGCTAGCTAATGTCAACAACAATAGCTGGTATGTTACTGTAGCAATGTTTACGTTCAGTCATTTGGATGACTGTTAAAACCTTTCAGTCTCAAGTTTTTCCTTTACTGGATTTACTAGTTTACTGAGCTATTGCGCTCGGGCAAGCCGGCGGCGGCCGGCTAGCTCGCGCTAGCTCCCAGCTTGCCCGAGCACGCTAGCTCAGTGAACTAGTAAATCCAGTAAAGGAAAAACTTGAGACTGAAAGGTTTTAACAGTCATCCAAATGACTGAACGTAAACATTGCTACAGTAACATACCAGCTATGATGTTGTTGACATTAGCTAGTGCTAACAGCTAGTTGCTAATACACTGCTACAACTACACCGACCCTAATAATATAGTTCTTGGTCATTGTCTGGTAACAGCAAATTTATAACGGGCCATGTCTCAACAGACTAAGAAGTTATTTCAATGACATTTAATAACATTTTGTTTATCCTGAGGACCGAAAGTAAATGAAAATGTGAACAAACCTTAGCTGTAATAAGATGGCGACCACCGGCTCCAGGGACGACCCGCTGATGTAGGCATGTTACCCAGCCTGACACAAAATATTTGGAGGTATCCAAACTCTTATACGCTTTCAGATCAATACCTGTGTATGGCGATGGGTTTTTAACGACATAGGTATACAGATCATGTGGGCCGAAGTCAGGTAAAGACGAGGGCTTCGTGTACTTCCGTACGTCAGTGAACAATCCTGGTGGAAGTAGGTAAACGTCGTTCTCTAAGCCTGCTAACCTCAATTTTTGCAAATACCTCTCCCTCTGCTCGCCCTGTAAATGCCCTACGTTGCTGGATAGTGAAGGTGTTTTCTGCATCTCGCTCCTTTTTCTTTTATGTTTTTCGTTTGTCGCCTTCCTCGCATTCAAACGGATTCGAGCCGTGACGTCCAAAATGGCAGCATCACATGACTTGGTCACGTGGGTGAAATACCTCAATAGAATAAATTGGGGGAAAAGTGAACTTATGCCAGTTGGACTTATAGACTTCTCTCAAATTTCACATCTTCCATTCAAAATATCTAAAGACAAATTCACCTACCTTGGCATTGTTGTAACCAAATTGCCAAACTCTCTGTTTGCAGCTAACTATACTCCTTTGTTGGAGAAACTTAAATCAAATATTCAATTCTGGAGGTCTCTCCCCATCTCTCTAATTGGAAGGGTAAATACCATTAAGATGATTTTCCTTCCACAGCTGTTATACCAAATAACCCTTCCTTTTCACCTTCAACGCTGGACAGTGGCTTCAAGCGTTGGAAGGAGGCGGGCATACATTCCATTGGGGATCTTTACCTAAATGAGAAATTTGCGACCATCACAGAAATTCAGGAGAAATATGGTCTCCATAAGAATAATTTCTTTAGATTTTTGCAAATAAGGAACTATGTACAGTCACACTTAAATGATTTTGCAACAGCCAGCCCCTCCTGTTTAGATAAGTGTCTTAGAAACTGTTTTAACAGCTATTCCATCTCATCGCTGTATGGCACACTACAGAATCTCCACTTACCTTCAACAACTGCAATTAAAGCAGCTTGGGAGGAGGAACTAGGGTTAGAAATTTCTGATGGATTTTGGAAAAATAGCCTAGAAGAAATTCACCTCTGTTCCACACATGCCAGACATTGTCTCATCCAATTTAGCCCATGTTTACATTAGACCGTATCAGTGGATCATCAGATTAACGTTTTTAAAACGATTAGTGTGCACACAGCAACACCAATACACGATTTGTGTGCACACAGCAATACCAATACACGGATACGCTCGGCTCCGCAGGCATCCTGCGCTCCAAATCACTCCGCCCTGAACAGCGAGTGCCCTCTGGAGGGTGCGCACTCCGGCCCTGCGCAGCTCACACAGCGCGCGAGTGAAGTGCACAAGCAATGATTCGGGACTGAGCCGCTGTGTGTGTGATCCCAGCGCATATCACTTACCACTTGCAAGTGGAAGGATGGCAAGCCTAAAGACAATCATAACTACACAATGGGCAGTATTTGCATCAGTATTTGCAGTATTTTCATACTTTTATACTCTTTAATGAAAGGTGATACAAGGCGGAAGTCCGCGCCGTTTTTCAGCAGTCGCGTCACATGACCAACGCCAGCGAATCAGGAAGGTGGATGTCACAGTGACGTTGTCCAATGAGACGCCAGCTAGAGCTCAGCACAGCGTATCCGCGTATTCTGAATGTTTACACAGCACCGGAGCTGACACGATCTGGATTGAATACGTGGACGCTGGCGGATTCCCGTTTCCCGGCGTTTCCAGGCGGTTTAATGTAAATGGACAGTGCATCCGCGAAGAAAACGAGACAGATACGGTCTAATGTAAACGTAGCCTTAAAGTGGTACACAGACTCCACTATTCGAAGACTAAATTGCACAAGATATTTCCTAATGTCTCTCCAATATGTGACAAATGTAATGTTGGAGATGGGTCATTAGCTCATAGCTTTGTTCTCTGTCCCAACCTACAAGGATAGTGGCAGGGCATTTTTAAAGTCTTTACTGAGGTCACACAAAAGGACCTTGAGCCAGATGACCTTCTTATTTTGTTTGGGCTGTCAAACCAGTCATCCAAACTGTCAAAATATGAACAGCAACTCCTGTCATATGGACTGCTGACAGCAAAAAAGCTCATCCTGACCTTTTGGAAGAAAAAACAGGTCCCTTCCCTACAGGCTTGGCTCAATGAGCTTACTAATACCTTACACCTTGAAGAAATAAGATTTTCCTTAAGAGACAAAAGGTACCACTTTGATAGGATTTGGGCCCCCTTTATGAGCTACCTTGAAGTGAATAGTCAGGCCTTAACAGGAAACCACGTGTCTGGAATGATTCTTCACTCTCCCTGACCCCTCTTTTTTCCTTTTGATGTGCAGGCAGACGTCCTCTTATCTTATTTTTTTTGGGTGGGTAGGATGGGTGGTGGGTGGGTTAAGTGGATTAGGTATGTTGATATTTGTGTTTAATATGCTTTTATTTTTATATTTTTATATGATTTACTTGTTCTTGTATTTCATTGTAAAAACCTGGAGAACAATAATGTGATCTTGTTTATTGTAACTCTTGTCAAATAAGTCTCCAATAAAATCTATCTGGAAAAAAAAAGAAAAGAAATTAAACAAATGTGATCAATTATAATTATTTAAAGTGAGTACATTTTTTGCATGCATTTACTTTTCCGGGGCGGCATGGTGCTGTAGTGGTTTTTTTTAAAGGCTTCATTCTTGCTGTCGCCTCACAGCAAGAAGGTCTGGGTTCGAGCCCCGTGGCCGGCGAGGGCCTTTCTGTGCGGAGTTTGCATGTTGTCTGCGTGGGTTTCCTCCAGGTGCTCCGGTTTCCCCCAAAGACATGCAGGTTAGGTTAACTGGTGACTCTAAATCGACCGTAGGTGTGAATGTGAGTGTATCAGCCCTGTGATGATCTGGCGACTTGTCCAGGGTGTACCCCGCCTTTTGACCGTAGTCAGCTGGGATAGGCTCCAGCTTGCCTGCGACCCTGTAGGACAGGATAAAGCGGCTACAGATAATGAGATGAGATTTTTAATTAAACAAATTAATTAATGTAATACTTCCTTGCTACCCGCAGATGGCGATAAATGAAGCCTTTTTTTTAATAATTAATGTAATACTTCCTTGCTACCAGCAGATGGCGATAAATGAAGCCCTTTTTTAAATAATTAATGTAATACTTCCTTGCTACCAGCAGATGGCAATAAATGAAGCCTTTAAAAAATGAATTAATGTAATACTTCCTTGAGAAAACATAGACATCAATATTAGTCTAGCCAAAGCAGAGGGCAAGTGTATTGTCTGGAAACAAGTTAATCTAATATGGCAGCAGTGCTGGGAACAAGAGACTAAGAGGAGACATTTATTCTCTTTAACTAATAGAGTGACTGATTCAGTAACCTGTAAAAGAAGAGGGTGGAAAAGAAAGGATGAAGTCACTATTTCTAGGTTGAGAATTGGCCATACTTACCTCAATAATACTCTCTTCCTTCTAGGAAAACATCAGGATGGACTGTACCTAGATTGTCAACAGCCAGAGACGGTACAACATGTTCTTATTGCCTGTAATAAATACAGTAGAGAAAGGCAAGAACTTCTTACAGAACTCAGGAAAGTGGGCATGAAAGAAGTGTCAGTGGGATCAATTTTAGAAATGGGGTCAGCTGGGAAGGGAAAGTGCTGGCTTTTTAAATATCTGAAGGACACTGGACTCATCGAGAGAATCTAATGCAATAATAGAATGACACTGAAGGTGGCAGCAATGCAACAAATTGGATGCCAGCTGCCATAAGACGCCATAGAAGAAGAAGAAGAAGAAGAGGACTTCCTTGTTACCAGCAGATGGCGATAAATGAAGCCTTTTTTTTTATTGTTGCTTGTTTTTATTTGTGCGCCCTCTTGTGGTAAGAGAACGCAGCAGCAGCTGTTTGTGTATCAGGATGTGTCCGAAATCACTGCAAATTCACTACATAGTGCACGATTTCAGGGCTCCTCCGATTTGTAATTGTAAGGTTTTATTCCTTTGTAAGGATAAATAATTGTAAGTATTTATTATTGACCAAGAAGGCAGTAATTTATTTTGTGACAAAATTGTAAGGATTTATTCTGTTCAGTTAAAAATGACCTTCTGGTCAGCTAGACACAGTATCTTTGTTTAAAAATTCCATTCT
Source organism: Neoarius graeffei (assembly GCF_027579695.1). NCBI lineage: Eukaryota > Metazoa > Chordata > Actinopteri > Siluriformes > Ariidae > Neoarius > Neoarius graeffei. The sequence continues at coordinate 90,915,866 of NC_083576.1, forward strand.
GTCTGAACATTGCTATCATATCATGAGAACAGCTGTGCGTCAGGGACAGCCCTGTGCTATCATATCATATCATATCATCAGAACATTCTGCTTATTTTGATATGAAATGTGTATTATTGATCAGAAATGTGTCTGAACAGCGCCAAGGTTTCACTCACACACATCTGAACATTCCATTAGAACAGTGATGTAATTAAGATGTGACCTGCTCAGACCAAGGTTTCACTACAGTCTCTGAAACACACATAGCTGATGTCATAGTCTGATGTCAGACACACCAACAGCTGCATATCCACACACACACACACACACACAGATATCAAACAGTGATGTCACTTCATCCACAACAGATAACACACATATAAAGTCTCCTGTATTCTCTCGTCTCATGGGGGACTTGTGAATAAAGATTGCGAACTCATGGGGTTCCTGTCTTTCTTTCGTGACTCACCCCCAGACGTCTGGGTGACACGGGGGAACTGATCTCGAGATGGTGAGGGCCAGAGGTGAAAAAACCTAACAGTTATCTTGCCCAAAATACTACTGTGGGATATTTATCTCATCTCATTATCTGTAGCCGCTTTATCCTGTTCTACAGGGTCGCAGGCAAGCTGGAGCCTATCCCAGCTGACTACGGGCGAAAGGCGAGGTACACCCTGGACAAGTCGCCAGGTCATCACAGGGCTGACACATATGGCCCTTTTCCACTACCCTTTTTCAGCTCACTTCAGCTCGTTTCAGCTCACTTCAGCCCGACACGGCTCCCGTTTCGACTACCAAAGAGCAGCACGACTCGGCTCGCTTCAGCCCTGCTTAGCCCCTAAAACTCGCACGGTTTTGGAGTGGGGCTGAAGCGAGCCAAACCGAGCCGAGTGAGGCTGGGGGCGTGAGCAGACACTCCCCTGTGCACTGATTGGTAAGGAGGAGTGTCCTCACATGCCCACACACACCCCGCGAGCACGCTGGGATCTGTAAACACCGTAAACCCGGAAGAAGAAGAATTACGAATTACGAGAATTTCTGAAGCCTTATGCGCCTCGCCTCATCTATACGCTCTTGCCAGTATCTGTTCGCGTTGTCGGTGACAACAAGCCACAGAACCAAGACCAGCAACACTAACGACTCCATGTTTATTGTTTACTATTCGGGTCATGAGACTACCGCTTAAAAGCTCACTGATGTCACTGTTTGCGCTGCTTAACGACATCACGTGACGTCCACCCATTTTTGCTAACTCCACCCAATGTGTCCACCCACTTCCAGCCAGCACGGTTCAGCGCGATTGTAGTCGAAATGCAACTCCAACAGCCCCACTCAGCTCAACTCAGCCCGACTCGGCCGCGTTTGTAGTGGAAAAGCGGCAATAGACACAGACAACCATTCACACTCACATTCACACCTACGCTCAATTTAGAGTCACCAGTTAACCTAACCTGCATGTCTTTGGACTGTGGGGGAAACCGGAGCACCCGGAGGAAACCCACGCGGACACGGGGAGAACATGCAAACTCCGCACAGAAAGGCCCTCGCCGGCCACGGGGCTCGAACCCAGGACCTTCTTGCTGTGAGGCGACAGCGCTAACCACTACACCACCGTGCTGCCGGGATATTTATGTTACTCATTAAAATTTATAATCTCTACAACTAAGTGAACTTTGTTAATGAAGTGCAACCTTTATATTGAAGAGGGCTTGTTTGTGGTTAGGGACACAGCCAGAATAAACTGATAATGGTGAAACGTACAAAATTGGTATGTTTTTTGTCAGAAAAACAAAACTGGTAGTGATTTAAAAAGAAAAAAAAGAAGCCTTTATTTGTATCTACAATTAATCCATTTCCTGTATTAGTGTGCTTGGCGCCATTTTGAAATATGAATAGTGTAGCTAGGAGACAGGAGAGAGAACTGGGCGGGGCGTACGTGAGTCAAGCGATTAAGCACTGCAATTTTATTGGCTGATGCAAATTAAATATTGATAATATTTAAAGCATATAGAAATTTTAACTATTATGTGAGGAATAAGTCGAATTTTTGTACAGTTGTACAGATCTAAAAACACCGTCCAATAAGAGGTCTATTCGTCATTGTGACCTGCTAGCCAATCACAACACAGGGGGCGGGTTTAACGGAAAACGGGTAGGACATAGCAGTTCAGTCAACTTCTAACCGGCGGCCACCGAATCAGAATTCCTGAGTTCACGCGCCAAAAACTAAGTCAGCTGAATAAACCATGGCGGTGAAACTGGACGGACCGCTCTGTAAAGAGCTCGCCGACTCCGTCTCCTCCTGTCGGGTGCTGGTTGTTGGAGCCGGTGGCATCGGCTGCGAGCTGCTGAAAAACCTCGTCCTCACCGGCTTTAAGAATATCGAAGTGGTAAGCGAGGAAAAGCGCGTCGGCGGGTTCTTTGTGCGGCCTAAAACGTGGGCGGAATCTTAAATCACTCTACAGTCAACATTTAGGGTACTACATCGTGCGCGGGCGCTGTTCTTTCTGTCCCCTAGATAGTGTACCTAGGTAGGGAGGGAGGAGTTAATTTGGGGTGCAACCTAACTTAGTTCGAGTTAGCATTTTTTCCTAGCATCACCAAGGAAATAAACATTAACACACATTTCTTCATTATCATTATTTAGTTATTTTCACTGACTTGGGTTTGTTTGTCGTGTTACTAATTAAAAAAAATAAAAAGTGGTTAAAAATTACGGTCTTTAAACTGAATGGCAATTGAACTTTAGTTAGCAATTAGCTAGCTAACAAAAACATCCACAGATAAACTCTCTCTGACGTCATTGCATTAATGTATTATAGACTCTGTCTCTCTTTTAAAGTATATTTTTATTTTTTATACTGAATGACTACATAACACAAATAACTTCTGAACTGAAATGTGAGCTGTGTGTGCTGGTTAAACGGAGCAGCTAAGCTAATAATAAGCTAATGTTAACCTGCTAGCTGTTTCATGATCTATAGAATTGAATAGAATAGAAGTGGTGGTTTGTTTAAATTTGCATATTTCACTTCAAACTTTTCCAGCTTCAAAATACAGCACAGAGACTTGACTTGTGTAAGAATATTTTATTGTGTGCACACATGCAGTACAGCACTATGCAGTGTGTTTTGTGTTATTCTGCTAAATTTCTCACAGCATTAACATAAAAATCAATCAGAACTACTGATTTATGACTGCTAAGTGCTCATATCTACACTTCCCCCCACACTTAGACACAGAATTTTAGAAAATTACAAACGTGATAAAAGTGTAAAACTGTGAGGCGAGTAGATCACCAATCAGACTGCGAACTTCAGGATTCTGAAGCCTGGAATAGAAAAAATATCAGATGTGAGCAGAGAATCTGACTTTGAAATGTAAGGAATAATACAACGCACTTAACGGTTTTAACGACATACAAAAATCTCCACGCTGGAGTGTGTTATTGCAGCGATAAACGTGTGTTCCATCACCAGCATCTCCTGTTCTGTCTGGCAAACCTACTGCACATGACCGTAACGGTTACAAAACACTGACACTGGAGACTCCTTCCTTCCTTAAAGGGGAACACATATAGAGTAAATATAACAATAAAACACACATTAACGAACCTTATTCAAGACTTACAAAAGTTTTTTGTTCTAAGGTTGGAAAGTTATAGTGTTTTGAAAGTAGCTCGAGCAAACTATTTCCGCAGTTTGAACAGCCCACCATGATATTCAGGGTTTTTTCTAGAAAAATTTAGTATGAGGGTGCTCACCATGGCGAGGGAGCGAAGCGGGGGGGATGGTGCCAGTTGTCGTCGTCGTCCCCCCCCCCGCCGTGCAAAGCCTTTGAAAAATGCTCCAATGGGACATTCTGAGGCTATCTGAGAGGGAAATTGTAACAAATTGTCTGTCAACATTGAAAAAGAAAGAAGTAATCATCTTCTGCCCCGGACAGTCTTTGGCTTTCTTCCATTTCGTGCCGCGGGATGACATCTTTAAATGCCCAAGTGTCAACAAAAACAACTCGCGAACTACTTCTGTCAAAAGCTCCCGCGCCGGTGGGTGAAAGGTCATTCAGTCTCGAGAAATCTCACTCTGCAAGTCAGCTGACCTTGTATGTAACCCATGTCAAATCTCACGAGAGCAGCCGCGACAAGTAAACAACTAAACAACATGGCACCTCAGTCTGGAAAACGCCAATTCGGATTGTTTTTGCACCGTCTGGCGGTGTATCTGCTATGATTGGAATATTTTTGGAGCAATTATAACGTATTTGATGATCAGACACATTGTCACGTGGCGTTGCTGGGATGTTTTCACGGAGTCGGTAAGGGGGCGCACGCCGAAAGTAAGAGGGCGCAGCGCCCCTGTTCCCCCGGTTTAGACGAAAGCCTGATATTAATTTTATCCAATCAGAATGCACGTTCATTTTCTCTGCGTCACACTCATGACGTATGTATGTGCCCAGTTGTGTTGGCTCATTGAGGTTGGGAATAGCACGTGTAAAATGCCTGTTTCTGCCTCTTGCGACGATTTCGCAAGTCCACGGGTGGCGCCTATCTCATTGCAGCAAATAAATTCTGCTGGACTCGTGAGCAACTCGACGTTACGTTTTCCGCACGAGCACCACGCCGTGTCACCTGCACGCAGACGCTCTGCCCCACGCTCGCCATGCCCATGAGTCTCATCCTCGCCGTCATCCGAGCTTTCTTCTCTTATTTCATCACCGGAGTCGAGAGTACCTCTCCTAGGTTCAAACTGGTACCCTTCTAAGCCGTAGCCTGCTTGCAGTGTGTCTTGCGGGATCTCTTCGTATGATTCGACAGAGCTGTTGCTTTCACTTGATGCGCCCGACGCCATGATTACACGCTTATCTCCTCTATTTCGGAGAGTTCCGCTAGTGCAGTGGGTAGCGCTGACGTCACGGTCTTTTAAAAATGGCGACTCTTGTGCAGTTTAGCGTATAAAGTATTATATTTACAATTACCAAGATATTTCGTTGTTTTCTAGTATATAAATTTTTGATAGAATACTTAAGAATACGTTACTTTGTCACATCAGCAACTGTATATATTATATTTGGTACCCCTTTAATGTGACATTTTCAGAAACTTCATATCAATGAAAACCTGTTTATTCTTCACCTTTGTCAGTGTGGAGCGTCTGCTGTACCAGTCCCCGTGTATGACCTGTGACTATAGAAACAATAGAACGAGCGCAGCTTTCACTCCGTGTCAGTATTAAAATGTTTACTCTGCTGTTTCGATGCAGATCGACTTGGACACGATCGACGTGAGCAATCTGAACAGACAGTTCCTCTTCCAGAAGAAGCACGTCGGGAAGTCCAAAGCGCAGGTACGTCCATTCATCTCTCTCTGTCTGTTTTAATCTCCGCTACTACATGGCGTGCGCTGATTGCTTAATTAATTTGTGTTCCAGGTCGCTAAAGAAAGCGCACTGCGCTTCTGTCCTTCTGCAAACATCACGGCGTATCATGACAGCATCATGAAGTGAGTCAGTGACGTGATCACAGCTTCTCGTTCAGTCGTTGTTATTGGTTCACGTATTTCTTTTGCTCTTTGATCCTGGACTCGTGAGCCGTCCCGAGGTCTGATCACCCAACATTTATTTCTCTTCTTCTCAAACATCTTTTCCGCCGGATTTAAACCCTGATTTTTATTTGTACGCATGTTGATCACCAGTTAAATGCAAAACACTTTCCCGACACCCCTCGTTTACATCTAGTGACACCCACAAAACTCCATAAAAGGTCACATGTGCAGACAGACACACAGCTGAGAGCATGAAACGGACGATCGAGCGAAAGTGTGAATTGTGGAAGTAATTTTGACTCCGTTCTATACCAGTAATAATAAGCTAGAGTTACTTTTTTTTTTTTTTAATGCTTGAGCAAACAATTTCATAATAAATCAGTTCACATCCAGGTTCATAAATGAGGTTCGTTGTTTGTCCCAAATCTCCAGAACGCACTGTTTCTGTAGTGTAACAGCATCTCAGTTCAGTAGCTCACATTTACCAATAAATAAATAAACATGGCACGTTTGATTGATTCAGTTCCTGCAGTTGAGTTGATTCGGGGTCGAATTGCTTTCTCACTGAAATCGGAAAATATGGTTTAATCAAAACTTGGATTAAATGTGTCCGTGTCTGTTAATAACATGAACAGCCATTCAGAAAAAGTTAAAACGGTTAACATGAATGCTTTTGAGACACCGAAGACTGTTGAGTGTAACATGAACTTCCGTGTTCCTCGTAGTCCAGACTACAACGTGGAATTCTTCAGGAAGTTTCAGCTGGTCATGAACGCTCTGGATAACCGAGGTATAAAAATTTACTCTATATTTCAACTGTACATGAGAGAGAGAGAGACAGAGAGAGAAAATACTCTGTTTTGTTGTTCCCCAAAACCTGATCGTGGATCGTTTGCCATTTCCAGCGGCCCGGAATCACGTGAACAGGATGTGCCTGGCAGCAGATATTCCTCTGATCGAGAGCGGGACGGCGGGATACCTTGGTCAGGTCACCGTCATCAAGAAGGTGAGATGATGGTTTGACATCATTAACGTTTACTTAATTAGATAATTGACCTGTGTGAGCGGTTGTGCACGGTACAGCATCTTTGATTCAGTGTTCCTTTTTCTCGCCTGCAGGGGGCGACAGAGTGCTACGAGTGTCAGCCCAAACCCACACAGAAGACTTTCCCTGGCTGCACCATCCGCAACACTCCCTCTGAACCCATCCACTGCATCGTCTGGGCCAAATACCTCTTCAAGTACGTCCTCTCGTAGCACTTCATGTACACGGCTTCTCTTTAGAACAGCGAGTTTAGGGGTTTTTTTTACGTTTTGTATTACAGAACGTTCCACCAACTAAACGTGTTAAAGGAGAACTGAAGGCAAACTTTTTTTTAATCAAAATTCTCTCTCATTTTATTAAATATCGGAATGCATGTTTGATCGCTATTTTGTCGCTGCTATAGCAAGTTATGAGTGTGTGAAATATGCTCTGTAATGTATCAGTCCGTATGTCAAAGCAACGGCTGTAAACGAGATTCGTTGAAACCTGTGCGAGACATCGTAGGACGGAAGTAAAACGTACAGCGCAAATCCAAGTGGCCAACATCTGCCAACGTTCCCTGTGTCCGAAATCGCTCACTCGTTCACTACTCCCTATATATTTGGGAATTATTATATAGAGGACTATACAGTGAGCTCATTGGTAAAATGAAAAAACTCTTTCGGACACTAGTCCGTCGTGCTGTTATTTACGTGATTACTGTCGCACGATTAAAACGTGCCAGATCAGTCGGCTGGTGGGTTTCAAAATAATAAATACACGCGTGTGTGTTTGTGATAAATCCATATTATACTGAGCGCATTTCCCACATTAATCAATACACAGTACCTGCAGCTTTCAGTTCTTTTAAATCAAGGCTGAATACTTTCTTCTTTGCCGCTGCCTTTTATTAAATCACATTTGAGATTTTTAATTTGATTTCTTTCAGCGCGACCGCAGTGCATGATGGGATATATTGCTTTGGTCAGTGACCATCGTTGTACACTACTTTTCGTGATGCATTGTGGGATACTTTGAGTGCACTATACAGGGTGTAAATAATCCTCACTAAGGTTTCAGACAGGGCGGCACGGTGGTGTAGTGGTTAGCGCTGTCGCCTCACAGCAAGAAGGTCCGGGTTCGAGCCCCGTGGCCGGCGAGGGCCTTTCTGTGTGGAGTTTGCATGTTCTCCCCGTGTCCGCGTGGGTTTCCTCCGGGTGCTCCGGTTTCCCCCACAGTCCAAAGACATGCAGGTTAGGTTAACTGGTGACTCTAAATTGACCGTAGGTGTGAATGTGAGTGTGAATGGTTGTCTGTGTCTATGTGTCAGCCCTGTGATGACCTGGCGACTTGTCCAGGGTGTACCCCGCCTTTCGCCCGTAGTCAGCTGGGATAGGCTCCAGCGCGCCCGCGACCCTGTAGAACAGGATAAAGCGGCTACAGATAATGAGATGAGATGAAGGTTTCAGACAGCACTACAAAATGGCGTCCTCACTATACAGTGCCCTTTATAGTGAGTAGGGAGCGATTTCGGACACGGATTGTCCAAAGACACGCGCGCCGTCTTTCGAATGCTGGCGTAATCAAGCCGGAAGTTTTGTTTGTTTTGATAGCGATCAGGAAAGTTTGAAAAAAGTAGGCAGTAATCGTCATTTAAACTTGTTTTTGTGCAATACTTCGTTTGGGAAAACAGTTTTCAAAATGGCAGCACTGACACTTCACGTTTCGAAGTCTCGTGAAGATCGTGCGGATAAGCGACGCCTGCCGTGGACCAAACGAACTAAACTCAACTTGGCTAAAAACCGAACAGGCCGATAAGTATAATATTTAATTGCAATTAGTTGCCAATACGAGTCACGATATAAGGTTACTAAAACCGAAAACGTAATTGAATAACACGTTAATTAAGAAATAAAGCAAGTTTAAAAATGACTTCAGTTCTCCTTTAAGTCCGAGTTTACTTTAGTGCTTGGAGCCTTAAGTCCTAATATTTTTAGAATCTCTGGATATCAAAATAATAACAGAATAAAAGAAGCACGTTTGTAATATGGATGGATGTTTTTGCGATGCACAATATGGATCGAAATGTTTGTGTAGCACCACGTTGTTCTAAAATGGACATTTTATACAAGTACACAAATCAAATTAGCTAGCGATCGACTGACAAAAGAATTCATTTAGTTGTCTTAAAGGCTGAAGACGCCTCCTTTTTTGCAGTCTGGATCCCGTTGTGGTGATGTGAAGCTCTAGTTTGGGTATAGTTGTGTCAAGTGATGAATTGTGATGTTTTATCAGTCAGCTGTTCGGCGAGGAGGACGCGGATCAGGAAGTGTCCCCCGACACGGCCGACCCCGAGGCTGCATGTAAGGAACTCCGTCATACCTTTTTCCATTACAGGCTCTGTGTTTTGTCGTCTTTGATTACTTCTGTAATCCTGCTACTAAATCTCTTACTTCTACGTCGCATAAATGCAATCTTGTGGCCTGATTAACTCACTGTGCGTTCTTGTGTTTTAGGGAATCCTGAAGAAACGGCAGCCCGAGCCCAAGCTTCGGATCAAGACGGAGATATCAAGCGCGTTTCTACTAAAGACTGGGCTCGCTCGACGGGCTACGACCCCGTCAAACTCTTCAACAAGGTGAGAAGAGCTAGACAAAGTGCTGGAAACGGGTGAATTGAAAAAAAATTGTTTTTAGAGAAGCTGTACGTATCCTTTACGTTTCAGACTAATTCTTTAAGCAAGTGTAACTCCAGACTGCATGATAGAAATGTTTTTCCTGTTTCAGTATTTTCACACAGTTGCCACCACGTAGCCTGCTTATTCACATCACGCGGGTTATCTGCTTCTGTTAAAGTGCACATCACGGGTAAATTCAGGAGCGAGATCAGTGTAATTCTACATTTTATATTAAACTTCGGTCAAATATCTGTAACATTTTGCGCAGTTTTTTTTTTACCTTGCGCAATACCAGAAAAATTCAGTTGAAATCGGGCCATTTGAGGCGAATTGGTCCGCCTCTGAAAAAACTCGGCATTTGGATTTCCCGGGAAACATTGATTTTCGTGACGTCGCGTGCGGGCGCCTCTTTCTGAATCCTACGTCAGCGCTGGTTTGTTTATGAGAAACCGACCTGGTGGTTTTCTGCAAATTTCTTCAACGTTATCGTGTAATTATTAAAATGGTTAACAGATGTATCGTAGGAGGGTGTAGCAACACCAATCATGATGGGATTAGTACCCATCGTTTCCCAAAAGACCGGACAATGAGAGAGAAATGGGAGCGCTTGGTCTACACAGGCTGTGCACTGAAACCGTACAAAGCTCGCGCAGCCTGCTGGCGCTTCCGCAGGTGACGTCACGAATCTGGCTGCAGACTCGCTTGGGATTTTTCCAGACGCGTTTTGTTGTTTTATTTTTTTCTGCTGTAGACAAATGGCCTTGTGCAAAATTACCCTTCTGGATGAGTGTGTAAAGGGACATACTTTCATATAAAAAAAACGAAATTGGTCCAGAATATGCACTTTAACCTAACGAGCTTTTGGTAATTAATTATCTCTGACGGCTGTTTGAAGAGCATGATTTGATTCTCTAAGTCAGCTGACTTTTCTCGTCATTTCCTCAGCTCTTCAAAGATGACATCATGTATCTGCTGACCATGGATAAGCTGTGGAAGAAGAGGAAAGCGCCCGTGCCGCTGGACTGGTCCGAAGTGCAGCAGCTTGGTGAGGTGTTTCGTAGTAAACAGTGTATGTATAATTACTGCCTTTTTTTTAATTAAGGGTTGTGTGATTATCAGTGTTTTTCTAGTTGATCTGTAATTCAGAAAAGGATTCAGAGTTACAGTTAAATTTCATTTACGGTATCTTCTGTAAATGCAGTTAAAACGCTGATAACAGCAAAAACAAACACATAAATAAACACACTTTCACGGGTTATAATTTACATTTCCAGCATCAGTTTGTCTTGAGGTTATTCTGCAATGACACATAAATCATTGTAATACACGTGGAAAAAAAATAAATACTTGATTCATACATTTGCATAGCCAAAAGTATGTGCACCCTGGACCGTCACACCCATATGACCTCAAACATCTCATTCCAGATTTATTCCTCCTTTCTTCTTGTAATAAGCACCATTCTTTTCTTCTGGAAAGGCTTTCCTCTAGATTTTGGGGCGTAGCTGTGGGGAAGAGCATTAGTGAGATCAGCAGGGTGTCCGCGGAGTCTAAAAAAAGTCTAAAATTACACATTTTCAATTTTAGGCCTAAAAAAGTCTAAAATACAGAGGTATTTTGTAGCCTGGGAAATCCCATGCTGCTTTGCACAATCGTTCCGATCTGAAAAGACAGCATGGAAACTATGGTCTAAAGGCTCGCCTGAGTTAGGGAGCCAATCAGAGAGTGGGGAGGGGTGGAAAGACGGTGACGCGTACTACTCGACAAACGGAAGCTTGTAGTTTATTTGGGACTGTTTTACGGATCACATTTAACATGGCGGCGACCGATACGAACCAAACTTTCGATCAAGCTTTATTTTTTTGTCTTGCACAAACAGCAGTAATCGTTCAGTGCCATTGTTTTCCTATTTTTGTTTTGCCTTCTCTTTCTCTTTCCTTCTCTTCTTCGTCGCTCTAACTACGTCACCGGGTACAACTGCCATGATTGGCCATGGGCTACGTATACGCCAAATGATAGACATTCGCAACGTCCAATAAACGGCCGTTGACAATCGTAAACCACACCTCCCCTACGAGAAATTCAATAGGCGGATTCCAGACCATATTTCACTTGTGATATGGCCTGGTGTTAACCAGACTAGATATTTTGCACTGTTGGTCTAAAATCTCATTTGGGTAATTTAAGATCTAGGTTACGTACAGAATTATTCTGCACGTAGAAAATCTTCCCGGAAGTTCCTTTCAGCACCTAGATGTCACCTGGGATTGGTTGGCATCTCGGTGCTGAAAGGAACTTCCAGGAAGATTTTCTAGTTTCGGTTGTGTTGCCAGATTGGGCGGTTTTAAGTGCCTTTTGGCGGGTTTTGAACATATTTTGGGCTGGAAAACGTCAGCAGTATCTGGTAACACTGCCGGCGGGAAGATTTCCTGGTTCCGGTTTACAGCGCTGACTCAGTTCGTGTAATTGCTGGTGTTGCGTAGGCTACCGTGTAAGCTCTGTCAATTTCAGCAACAAATTAAAAATAGAAGCGGACGAATTGGTTCCTAAAAGAACTAGTAAGGGGTCAGTCATCTGGCATTTTTTGGATATCACAAGGAGGACATGGAACAGCAAATGCCAATTTGTAAAGTGTGCAAAAAAACCTGTCATCACGAAAGGCAGCAGCACTACGAATATGTTCCATCACCTGAAACTCACCCGGTACAGTATGAAGAGTCTCTTAAACTCTGAACTACTTGCCCACGAGCTAAACCCCCCCACGAGCTAAACAAATGACCCTAGCGGCCTCGTTCTCCAAAGCCCCCCCATATGAGAAAACGAGTCAGAGATGGAGAGCTAGAACGGATGCAATCACTAACGTCATTGCCGAAGACATGATCCCAGTTAGTATAGTGGCTTCCAAAAATTACTAAACACACTCGATCCCAAATATGAGTTGCCTGGTCGCAGACATTTTACAGAGAAGGCAATACCGGAATTATACACATCTGAGAGGCAGAGCCAGAAAACATTCAGTTCAAAAATGTGCAAAGAGGAAAATGATGTTTTGCAGATCTCTCTCTTCTCTCCCTCAATCTCTCTCTCTCTCTCTATTGTGAATGTTCCAGTGGTTCTCAGTAGTCAGGTTAATAGCTTGGAGATCTATTTTTTAAAATAATTTAATGAAAGAGCACTTTTCTTATTTAGGCTAAATGTCTCTCAGTGTTGAGCTGCACTTTATTGATTTGAGCAGCTCTGTATTGTGTTGCCCCTTTGTTGCAATTTTCAAGATTGTTTTTGCAGTTTGTGCCACATCTTTGTTAAATAAAAATAGTCTTATTTCAATTCAATTGTGATTAATCACTCACATGAAAATGTAAAACGTGTTGTTGAAAACCACCTGTAAAGTTAACCAAGGATGTTATTTAATCTGCAGGGATTGTAGTGAAAAGAGTAAAAGTTAGATTTCATGGGGTCCTTTAGAGGAGATTTAAATATATCGAGATGTATATCGTGAAATGGAGAAAATGTATCGGGATATTCATTTTTTCCCATATCGCACAGCCCTATTGTCACGGTTTGTAGCAAAATGGGCAAATGCGAGTTTAACGACTGCTGGCTTGAACGCAATGATTCCGTAGACTGGTTAAAACATGTCCCAAACAATCCGTTTGAGGCGTACTGCACATTGTGCAAAAGAACACTGAAACTCCACACCCTGGGTGTAAAGGCACTGGAATCGCACGCAAAAGCGGAGAAGCACCAGGCTGCCCATAAAAGTCTGCAACAATCACATGCCGTCACTCAATTTTGTTCACCGTTGTCAGGTCCAAGCACATCTCGAGACGGTGTATCAGCGAACTCCGTGCGAACTGTAACGTTACAACACACAAACCGTACGGAATCGAATGCCTCATCCTCAAGTGATTTGCGGGACGTCTTTGGCTCCACTCCAACTTAGTTCCTCATTAATGCAAGAGCGCACCCTGGGGATGTAATGAGGTCATTGGTGAATGATGATAAATTTTGTTATTTCGAAAGTAATTCAGACTCTCCCAATTTTCTTTTTTTTTTTGTGCGGCATAAGTCTTAAATTTAACCTGTTATGGTCTTAAAAAGGTCTTAAATTGAACTTGTTCAAGCCTGCAGAAACCCTGGATCAGGCACTAAGTTGAGTGAGGAGGTCCGAGATGCATTCAGTGTTCCAGTTTATCCCAAAGGTGTTGAGTCCGGGCTCTGTGCAGGACACTCGAGCTCTTCCACGCCAAACTTGACATACTATTGAGCTCGTTTTGTGCACAGGGGCATCGTCATGCTGGAACAGGTTTTACCGATGAAGGGAAATTGCAATGCGATGTCTTAAGGCATTCTATACAGTTGTGAGCTTCCAGCTTTGTGTCAATGGTTTGATGAAGAGCCACATATGGGTGTGATGATCGGGTGTCCGCGTGGGTTTTGCCATGTCGTATACTTTAAGCCCCTATAGATTTTGACTGTGTGTGTGTGTGTGTGTGTGCAGTGAGCAGTCAGGACGAAGTGTGTGGTACAGGGTTGAAGGATCAGCAGGTGCTGAGCGTGTCGGGTTACTCTCAGCTCTTCCAGCACAGCGTCAATACACTCCGCTCACAACTGGCTGAGAAAGGGGATGGAGCCGAGCTGGTTTGGGACAAGGTCAGTGTATGGATACACAGTGTTCAGTATACAGAACATGATCACTCAGTCTCTTTCTCAAACACATTAAGTCTGATAGGACAGGGTGAGCAAATGCACGCATGCGCGCACAGTTATTTTGATTGAAATGTTATCAAAAGGGAGCACTGGTCATGGTAAACACAACTCTCTCGGTTGCCAGGACGATCCTCCAGCCATGGACTTTGTGACAGCGGCCGCCAACCTGCGCATGCACATCTTCAGCATGAACATGAAGAGCCGCTTTGACGTCAAATGTGAGTGTGTACGTGCACCACAGCGTGCGCTCGCTTTCTCCCCATCATATCTGTTAGCACTGATTCAATATTTACTTTTGATGGCTCAGATTTCACAATTGCAGCGTTTCTCAGCCGGTATGACCTTGGCCTCGGTGATGTGTCCTACGTGATCCAGGTTGTCCTTTCAGATGACTGACTGACTGTTATTTGTGTGTGTGTGTGTGTGTGTGTGTGTGTGTGTTGCTTCCTCCTCTAGCTATGGCTGGGAACATCATCCCAGCCATCGCCACCACTAATGCCGTCATTGCAGGCCTCATTGTGCTGGAAGCGCTCAAGATTCTTAACTCAGACTTCCAGCAATGTCGTACGGTGAGAAACATTTTGTTTTTTTTGTGTTTCTCTTCCCCTCCCTATCTTCGTTGGGTTTCTGTGTGTAGGTGGGAAACAGGAGGGGTGTGAGTCTACTGGCAGGCAAACAGTTCACACCTCTCCACAATAACATTTGCTAGAGGCACAACTACAGCTGCCTTTTTTTTTTTTGATGGATTTTCCCACCATGGCGGGGGGGAGGGGGGGACGACATCTTTTACTCATTCATTGCTGCGCTGATTAGGTTTTTGTTGTTTTTCTGTCAACCAGAAACTTTTACAATGGTGGTGCTTTGCATATAAAAATCATCTTGTTCTTAGATTTCCTAAATAAACACGTTCACTCCCCAGTGCTTTACAAATAAAATCAAAGGGAGAAATTATTTCACGAATCTCTGCCATCTCTAGTCATGAAAGTGTTCCGGATTTTTAGATTTTCATGAAAATTCCTCTGGATTTTTTCCGCTAATGATGAAATACCTGGAAATCCGGATATTTGACAAAACTCTTGAAAATCTCCGTTTTTCTGAATGGAGAAATTTATTTTTCGGATTTTCTGCGTTCCTAGACGTGGTGTAATACTTCGCATCGTCCTTGCATGGGCGCGGTCCTTAAATAGCCCAGACATAGTTCATTGATTAAAGACAGGTGTTCTCTGTTAACGGCGCGCGTGCCCAAGGCACGCCTTCAGGTGCACGAGCTAAGGCGTGCAGGACTGACACCGTTCTGCGCAAGCGCAACACAATCGCACTAGAAAGCGTGTTCAAGCTGCCAGTGTAGCTGCAGTCTTTTTAGTTGCAAATTACGAGTATTTTCTCTTGTGTTAATAATTCGCCATGTCAAAACAAGCAAAACTTTCCTCCTCCTTTCAACGTGATGAGAGGTCAGCAATTTATTATATATGTATGTATGTGTGTGTGATATAAAAAAAAATTTTTCCCATCAAAGTTGCATTTTGTGGTTTCGAAGCTGAGTTTTAGCGCCGTTTCTAGAACACAACATCAAGAAAACATGGAAGAAACAGCAATAATGGAAGAGCCGGTTTCTAAGCTGCCTAAAACTAGCAGTGGTAATTATTTTTTGTTACATAATGTATTCAGGCTGCCAGTCAGTGTATGACACACACACACACACCCTACGCCCCTGATTTATACGAGAAATTTGGTATTCATTGGTGTGTTTCAATTTACAGACAATATGAACTAATGCAGGGCTTTTCAAAGTGTGGGGCGTGCCAGAGTTCTTCGGGGGGGGGGCGCAACGTGAGGAAAAATAAACCAGAATAAGTTACTATTAGCGAACTTCAGCTCGCCTTTACCAGAGACAAAATGGATCGATTTTTAGTACCTAAAGCTACAGTGAGTGAGGAGACAGAGTCTGGGCCAAGCAAAAAAAAACAGAGCCTCCAGGATGTTGCGATTTGCAACTTCAACGCAAATTCAACCAATCCCTGCGAATTCAGGGCGGTGTTGCGATTATATCCAATCATCGCAACTTTCCCGCAAATTTGACCAATCGTTGGTGTCGTCTTGAGGTGACGTCGACAAACTACCTTCCGCATTGCTTCCGTGTATACGTTCAAGAGAAGCAGCATGCGCGCAGTGTTGCCAGATTGGGCGGTTTTAAGTGCATTTCGGCGGGTTTTGAACATATTTTGGACTGGAAAACGTCAGCAGTATCTGGCAACACTGCATGATGTGCGAGTCAGTGTTTATATAGGCTTCAATTCTGTTACTGAAAGTGTGTTATGTTTACAGTGAAGGACTGTGTGCACTTTTTTTTTTTTTTTTTTTTTTTTTTAAACTTAATACAAGAAGTTAATGGATGCCAACATTTTTGCCAAAATGGTATTTTATTTTCCATTGTTTAGGCAGCTTCAGCATCATACTGTGAGATTCTGTTCAAATTGTTTTTTTTCTTCTATGAAGCCTGAGCCATTTATTTTATTAGTTTATAATTATTGTTTAATTTAGTCTTCAGGAGAGACTGCCTGCACACAGCTGAGGCATTTATATTATATTTTAAGGTAACTTCATGTTGTGCTGTGAGGTTCTCTGCACTTTAACTTTTGAACCAACAGGTGCATTTGGATAAGTAAAGCCTATTTTTCTGCATTTTTGTAGTCCTGGTAATCTTTTATATTGGTAAAGTTGTTTATAGGACCATTTCTCAGTGTCTTTGTTTTTTTTAATCAATAGTTTTTCAGTAATAACTTAATATTTAAAACGCCACTCAATTTTAATCACAAAAAGAGAAAATCGCAACAATTTCTCGGAACTTTCACTTCCTCCCGCAATGTAATTGCAACAAAAACCTAAAAAAACACCGCAACTTTCATCACAATTTTTTGGAAACCCCCTGCAACATCAGACATTTAAGCCCGCAACAATCACAAAAAAGGCCCGCGGAATCCTGGGGGACTGGAAAAAGAAGGAAGTATGACCACGATTATTTAAAGTTTGGATTTTCATGGACTGGATCTGAAGATGCCACAGTGTGTTGTCTGCCAAGAGGTGCTAGCTAACGATGCTATGAGATGTTTAAAATGTGTAAAACACGGATGTGAAATCTCCGCGTTTCCGCGGAAATCCGCGTTTTTCAAATTGCCTTTCCGCGTAAAAAAATCGTTTTCCGCGTTTTCTAAAATTTAAAAAATATATATATATATTCGGTAAAGTCTGGCGCGAAACTTTTCCGGATTTTACTAAGCGGAAGTGACGAAAGCTCCTTACAGCGATCTGATCATTATCGCCGTGTGGAGAGGAGTCGCTATTGTACATGCACTGCTACGAGCAGACCTGCCAACCTTTACGCATTTTGCGTAGCAGATACGCATTTAGACATCAAACTACGCTGCTACGATTTAACACTTCAAAATACGCAAAAAGCCATTGATGGCTTTGAGTTCAAAGTAGAGCCCTGCACTCCCGCGGGACCCAACGCAAAGCAGTGCGGCGCGGGGCAAATTTTGAAAGCTCATTTCGGGCGGGAGGGGGAGGTGATAAGCTGCAGTCCCGCTAACTAAAAACGTGTTTAAAATAAAATTTATAAATTATTAATTTATGTCTATCATATATAATTTGTGCTGGATATTTTATTTGGCATTAATAAAAACATTTTAAGATGCCTAAATTTGCGGATGTGGTCTAATCTCGCGTACGTTTCCGATTCCTTTCCGCTCTTCCGTGTTTGAGATCTCCGATCGTGGCAGAAGAGCAGAGCTCCTCTAGTGAAGCTCGCAGTGCTTCAGAAGTGCTGCTTTAAAAAGAAAGTGGGAGTGCGAGTGCGCAAAGTGAGAGCTGTCAATCAAAGTGAGAGCTGTCAATCATGAGCGCATGCAGCGCTCAACTTGGAATGTGTCAGCAGAATGTCAGAGTCTAAACAATAAACTTACAATAAACCTAACAATGCCACCTATAAATACACAACATGTAGATCTACATAACGTTATCTGTGCCATCTCACAGCAGTTTGCTTAGCTATTTTTAATCAGGGCAAATAGCCTTATAGCCAAAACTAGTATATGATGCTTTAATTTATGGAGATGCCTTTTGTTTACACGTGATTTCCAAATGAGGGGTATTGCAATTTTATATTAGTCTAAATGAACATCTACACCAAGTTGCAAGCATCAGGGGAAGATTATGGACGCACCAAATTTGGCTTAACGGTCATTTAATGGTGAAATGCCGTTCGCGCTGTCAGCCAACTTCGGGTTGTTTCTCTGAAT
Source organism: Neoarius graeffei (assembly GCF_027579695.1). NCBI lineage: Eukaryota > Metazoa > Chordata > Actinopteri > Siluriformes > Ariidae > Neoarius > Neoarius graeffei. The sequence continues at coordinate 90,934,099 of NC_083576.1, forward strand.
TCCGACAATAAACAAGACCATCTGAACACATCTGAAAACATCGTGGTGTGAACTGTGTTGGTTCAAATCAACTTGGTTCAGACCAAGTTGGTACTACAGCTTTGGGAAACAGTCGGTTTTTGGATGTTAGTTAGTTCAAACTTGCATCGTACCATATTGGTTTAATGCTAACTTGGTTGGTTGTTTGGGAAACGCAGCCCTGAACGTGAGCTGTAGATATTTATGCTCAAATCCACTCAAAGTAGGGGGCGGGGCACCATCACGCTGTGTCTTTAAATTATATTCATTTCTTATAGGCCTACTTGTATTTCCTAGAATGTAAATGTGAGGAGTGACATATAAGCTATGTACAATATTCTTAATATCCACTGTAGATTTTGGTAGGTGTGTTGGGTATCTCTGTAAAGCCTCAGCTGCGCATGGCGCCTGGTAACGCGCACCCTCGCTCCGTGCGCTAGGTGAAGGATCGGTCAGTGGAGAGCTCAGCTAAGCTCAGCGTGTTTAATTCCCCAAGCCAATGACAAGAACTTTCGTGAGAAATAACGCGAACGTCTGCATCATGCGGGATTTGGGAGCGGGACAAAATATGGCAGGTGGGAGCGGGACTGAAAATCATAATTCTTTGCGGGAGCGGGACTGAAAATTCTGTCCAGCGCAGACCTCTAGAAAGATCTTTAATATTCCGGTTCAACTGTCTGTGCATTCGCGCACTAGACAACTCGTCTATGGGTGTAACCGCATTGACCAGCAACCTGTAGAGAAAAGAAGACTTCGACCAATCACAGCGCTAGTTTTAAACTCTTCAAATAGGCCGAGGCTATGAGGCGAAGCGGAGAGCCGAGGAGCCGTCAAAACGAAAGTAACGACATTGATTTTCATCCCTCTCGGTCGATCTTCATACTGTGACTGGTTTTACAAGGGAGGACGGTGCTAAACACCGTTTTGAAGGTAAATGGGCAGGGCAAGGGTATTGTGAATAAAGCAAGGACAACCCACAGTGTTCTGCCTTATCTGAAGGAAATATTTGTTCCAGCTTGTTTTGATATTTGACCCAGGCTTCTCAATCCAAAAAATATTGCATAGCCTAAAGTGAAAATGTAGTAGCCTACTGACGTTTCCATCCAGTCGACCGATAGACGCGTTAAAATCTTCTGAACTAGGCTACTCGTGCATGTGAGATTCAATGAGCAGCGCACGAAGTGTTTTCACGTAAGTGCGTGTAGTGGATGATGTGTGTTTTGTGTATGTGCGTGCCTTGCAGTTAATAATGCACATGACGTCAGATGAGGATACTGACAGAGAGAGGTTAGCAAATCTAAAAAGAAGCGAGTCTATGCCCCTCAGAAGTTCCTAACGAAGTATCAAGATCAATGGCCATGCCTCCGCCCCCTAAACTGCCTAATCATGCGTTTTGCACAGTGTGCAATTATGATTTTGACATTAGCCATCAAGGAAATACAGGTAATAATATTGCTAACATAGAAATGCTTGCATTTATATACATAGGCCATTATTTTTTTTCCAAATTAGGCCAGGTCAGTGAATATTATAAAGGCTATGTTATTGGATAGGCCAGAGTAGCCTATAATTTATTTTCAGTAAGTTTTTCTGTAAGTGTGGTTATCAGTTTGCATTTACTAAATATTAACATTGAAAAAAATATATTTATATAGGTACTCTGGAATATTCACTTTCGATGTTTAGTGTAGCGAGGAGCAACAGAATCTCTTTTATGGTCAAAACTAAATTTATGAAAAAAGGATTGTGTGTGTGTGTGTGTGTGTGTTTTGCAGACTGCCGGCGTCTGTTTTAAAAGACATAGGCTATAGCCCTTTGGTTTTTCTGTTATCTATACAATATAATGCTAAATGTCAAAAGGGACATAGCATGCTATTTGGGATTCTTTGTTGTTTATAATTCCCAATGTATTTAAGACACAATATGCCAAATGCAGTACATTTATCCCTTATCTTTAAGTTTAAGGTCTGTATAAAGGACATATTTTTGGGGCACAGTTGCCTTGTGCCAAATGTCTTGGTGAAAGCATTGGAAATATATTCATGCCTTTTCATTAAGAGTTCTTGTTTTCTTCATAGTCTGCTTGTATGTTGAATAACTAGATATGGTGGTGAGTGGGAACTCTGTGCTTAGTAATACATTGTTCACATGCTCCCTCATTACAATCAATACTGATCAGCAAATGTGCCTGACCTCACGCCGTGCTGCGCTGCACCGCCACGATAAGTTGCTACTCAAAATTTTTTTCCAAGGTTGGCAGGTATGTACGAGTATGAATGAAAATGGCGGCGTTGTCTGTGAAGTCCGATGTCACGAAAATAGATTCTGGCATTGAAAATAAGTGGCGTTGGGACTGGTTAGAGCGCAAAGCTCCCGATGGAAGTGTTTTTAGTTTGTTTTTTGAAAAACTCAACAAGAAAGGAATCGCACGTTGCAAATTGTGTTGCTGTGAACTGAACTACGGACGGCGTGGATTTGTGACTCTCAGTGGACACGTGAAAAGCGAAAAACACAGGAGTCGAGTTGAGATTCAGAAGACTAACTATGCATTGCCAGGTAGGCATCAATAATAATAATAATAATAATAATAATAATAATAATGTTTTATCCTACGTATTAAAAACATTACCTTCACTGTTACTTTTTGAATGAAATTTTTAGTTCTCTGAAAATAATGTGATAATTCCAATCTAATTTATCACTAGCACATTTAATATTTACAGATACATTTGAACAATGATTAGGTTTAATCTGAAATTATATTGCAAGTATAAACTTCACAGAAAGTGTGGAATTTTATTTAGCCATTAATTTTTCAGGTGTTAGGTCTGATTGAAGAGAGTAAGTACATGTGAACTGGTGGCAGGGTTTAAATTTTATTGCTAGTTATGTAAGGCCACATAAAATTATATTCTTGTTCCTCATAGTCATTACAGCCCGAACCAAAAAAAATTGACCCACCATAAACATTTTTTTTTTACACTGGTAATTTAGCGTCATGCCTCTGAAACCAGAGTCTGCTCCAACCATTCCAATTTTTCGTGTTTTATCCCCCACATAGCAGAAAAATAAAACAAAATAAAATAAAAATAAAATAAGCCCGTCCTACCCATTTTGAGGAAAAATAGTGATGAGAAACAAGAAATTATTTTCATATGGCCTAACATGACATTTGTAGTGGTGGTAGTTTGGTATCAATGGTAACATTTTTCAGACTTAAGGCCAGACACGGCACCCCAAACCTGAAACATGACACTTTTTTCTCATTTTCAAAATTTTTTTGTAAAGTTCTGAAACATGTATCACTAAAGCACCATGAAATTTGACAAAAACATTTTTTAAACTGAAATGTGCTAATTTAGAAATTTTACATTTTATGTGCTTAAAGTGTCACCATTTTAAGTCCTTTTTACAAAAATTTTCGTGGGGGAGACCCCCCAGATCCCCACCAATGGGAGGGCACACCCTCCCATACCCTCCCCATGACAACTTCGTTGTCGTGACGACCCCTTCGGGGTCGTCTGTTGAGCCTAAAAATTTTCCTCTTTTTTTAAAATTTGTCACTCACATCCCTGGTAAAACAAGATGTTTTAAAGGGCAGCACGGTGGTGTAGTGGTTAGCGCTGTCGCCTCACAGCAAGAAGGTCCGGGTTCGAGCCCCGGGGCCGGCGAGGGCCTTTCTGTGTGGAGTTTGCATGTTCTCCCCGTGTCCGCGTGGGTTTCCTCCGGGTGCTCCGGTTTCCCCCACAGTCCAAAGACATGCAGGTTAGGTTAACTGGTGACTCTAAATTGAGCGTAGGTGTGAATGTGAGTGTGAATGGTTGTCTGTGTCTATGTGTCAGCCCTGTGATGACCTGGCGATTTGTCCAGGGTGTACCCCGCCTTTCACCCGTAGTCAGCTGGGATAGGCTCCAGCTTGCCCACGACCCTGTAGAACAGGATAAAGCGGCTACAGATAATGAGATGAGATGATGTTTTAAAAAGAAAAGCACAGATGTTTAAAATGTGTAAAAGAAAAAAATAAAAATGCGTACAACCTTTTTTTTTTTAAATACGAATGGAACATTAAGTATAGCAACAACAAAAATTGTAAGGGGGGGCGCTGTTGTTTATTTGCTCTCTGAGGGGGGGGCTGACTCTCCCACACTTTGAAAACCCCTGAACTAATGTAAACTATTGGCTTCAACTCGCATAAATCTGAATTGGAAATGTTTAGTTCACTTTAGCTTCTGCAAACGCACAACTCTACTAAAAGATTGATAAACGAGGCTCAACGTCCCCAACATTGAAACCTGAAAGCTTTAGAAACTCTAACAGACCTTTACTTTTTAACAGCACTGTTTTGGGATTTTGCTGAGTTTACCTTCAGCTGTCTGATTTTATCAAAGTGATGAACTGTGTAGCAGGAAAACCACCGCGTTTTCTAAACGCACTTCTGAAAATTACTCATTAACTAGGGGAATTAAATTTTATATTTTTGACATGTTAATCATTAATGTACATGAACGAAAAAGGCTTAAAAGTTTTATAACTTGTTTTAGTGAAAATAAGTACTAGAATGCAGGGTTTTGTGTGTTTATGTTATTAAAATATTTTCGGGGTACGTTGCCCCCCATATCTTAGTTTGACTTTCAAAAGTTCAGGGTTTTTTTTTCTTTGCTCCACTTTACATCTCTCAGGCATGACGATGCTAAAATGATAGTAATGTAAGGTTTCACGCCACACCCAGTTCAACTGTTTTGTGAGAGATTTTTACAGTCAGTGAACGAGTAGGCAGGTTGTTATAAATCCAGCCCAAGCACTCGTGCCTTCGGCTACAACATCTGAATGTTTACAGCAGAAAAAGAAGCAGCCTTTATGTGTTGCGTATATGTGAAATCCTTTTCTTTACATCTCTCAGCTTGTTATGAAGTTGGGCTCAGAGCGCAGGGTCAGAAATGACATGGCGAATCTGGAGCAGAAAGGGTTAAGGCTGTTGCTCAAGAGTCTAACAGTGACAACTTGGGCTTCTAAATTTTCATTTAAGCACCTTTTAGTTTTGGGAGCAAAAAATGGGAAATGATTAACACTTGAATTTCAGGAAATGAGGAAATCGGAGAGGGGTTTGACAGCTCAAGGTGTGTGGGTTTTTTTTTTTTTTTGCTTTGATCTTTAAATGGAACACATCTGTTTTTTCTCTGGCAGCTTATTATCAAATCTAAAGATCATGATTCATTCATGTGGGTGGCACGGTGGTGTAGTGGTTAGCGCTGTCGCCTCACAGCAAGAAGGTTCAGGGTTCGAAGCTAGCGAGAACCTTTCTGTGCAGAGTTTGCATGTTCTCCCCGTGTCTGCGTGGGTTTCCTCCGGGTGCTCCGGTTTCCCCCACAGTCCAAAGATATGCAGTTAGGTTAACGTGGGGCGGCCTTGGGCTGAGGTGCCCTTAAGCGAGGTACCGAACCCCTGACTGCTCCCCGGGCGCTCTGGTGTGGCTGCCCACTGCTCTGGGTGTGTGTGTGTGTGTGTTCACTGCTTCAGATGGGTTAAATGCAGAGGATGAATCTGACTGTGCTTGAAGTGTGCACGTGACAAAGGTTTCTTCTTCATTTAATAGAAATGTGTATGGATCAGGCTTTCGTCTAAACGGGGGAACAGGGGCGCTGCACCCTCTTGCTCTCGGCGTGCGCCCCCTTACCGACTCCGTGAAAACATCCCAGCAACGCCACGTGACAATGTGTCTGATCATCAAATACGTTATAATTGCTCCGAAAATATTCCAATCATAGTAGATACACCGCCAGACGGTGCAAAAACAATCCGAATTGGCGTTTTCCAGACTGAGGCGCCATGTTTAGTTGTTTACTTGTCGCGGCTGCTCTCGCAAGATTTGACATGGGTTACATACAAGGTCAGCTGACTTGTAGAGCGAGATTTCTCGAGGCTGAATGACCTTTCACCCACCGGCGCGGGAGCTTTTGACAGAAGTAGTTCGCGAGTTGTTTTTGTTGACACTTGGGCATTTAAAGATGTCATCCCGCGGCACGAAGCGGAAGAAAGCCAAAGACTGTCCGGGGCAGAAGATGATTACTTCTTTCTTTTTCAATGTTGACAGGCAATTTGTTACAATTTCCCTCTCAGATAGCCTCAGAATGTCCCATTGGAGCATTTTTCAAAGGCTTTGCACAGCGGAGAGGGGGGGACAACTGACCCCCCCCCCCCCCCCCCCCCCGCTTCGCTCCCTCGCCATGGTGAGCGCCCTCATACTAAATTTTTCTAGAAAAAACCCTGTGGATCATGATTTGATCCATGATTCTTGTGTGTGCACATGAATCTACTTCTCAACAACTGCAGTGTTGGCATGGCTGACACCCCGCTGGCTGTTGGGTGGGTGCGCTGGCGTGCGTTGCTGTATCTGGCGCCTCATGTGGGCTGAGGCAGAGCAGCGCATAGGCTGGTAGGGCTGGGTACCAGCATGCATCTGATCAGCCCAGACCTATACTCGCTACTGTATCAGGGATGAGAGTTTTCCACTTTTCGGCGGATTTCCGCTTTTTCTGAGTAAAAATCGACCTTTTTATATTATGCCAAATCCGTTGAGATTTTTTTTTTTTTTCATTTATTGAGGGGGGTTGGGGTATGTTCCTTCGTGATACTCAAGCGTAATTCATTCCTACGATGATGTTACATGTTTACATTTTCGCCATCTTTAGTCTCGCTAAGTCTCGCGGTAGAATACGTGTTCTCTGCAATGTAATTGGCCAAAACATCGCTGGCGAGAGCATGATAGCCAATCATAACAGTTCTTACAAAAGTACCCGCATCTGTTCTATTTTATCGAAACTTGCACATGTTCATCGTCGCTGCGCTTCAAAAATGTGTTTCTCTTTCGTATCGGCTTTTTTACTCAAAATGCCGAATACACTTGACAAGCGAGACGAAGCAAAGGTGCGTGAAATCGATGCTGGTATAAAAAACAGAGAGGACTGACAAGCTCTTGTCTTTGGCCAAAAAGCTGAAGAAGTCGTCGAAATGATCAAATGAAAATGAGAAGCGACTGTGAACTATACATAATTGTATAAAGTGTACATCGACATTATCCCATAAACTTAGCATTCGTTTGATTTAATACATTGAACATGTATATGATGGTCAGTAAATCTGAATTAATGCTGACAGTTTTGAAAACTTAAATATTTCAAAAGACTTTTTGAAGAAATCATATGCAACTAATGAGGACATAGGGAGAAAAGGTCAGTCACCCTAAAATTTTATTTAATATATGAACATTTTTGATAATTAATAAAACTTAAGTTTAATGTGAATTTAGTTTATTTTTGTTGATCATGAATTATGACCATACCCTTGAATGTAGAATGTGATTTTATCTTGAATTCAAACAATACTCCTATTGATTTGAAACATATTTTCATGTAAATATATAAAAAAGACAACATATATATAAATTTTTTTTTTTTAATCTACTACAGCTCAGATTGCAAGACAAGTGGTTTGTAAAGCCTTATTTTTCGAAATTTTCCAGAGGGGCATCTTGTTTTCTGCTTTTTTGATGACCACCCACTCTCATCCCTGCTGTATGTTGTGACTTAGACAGGCCACACGAGTATTGTGCACCTCCTGCTGAAGCGTGGTACTGATATCCACCAATGCACAGCCCAGTTCTGCACAGCTTCCTGCCTAGCAGCTTGGCGTGGTCACCTGGCTGCAGTAAAAATGCTCCTGGAGGAGGCTGCTGATGCCGAGAGCACCAGCTGTGTCCTGCAGGCCATCTGGTAATTGATGGTAGTCGTGGCCACATGGACACGGAGTTGCTGGAGAGGTGGCCTGTGGTAGCTGTAGTGCAGAATGAGGACGATACTGCAGGCCGACGCCCGGCTTACTCGGTGCATGTGTCGGCCCATCTGGGCTGCTGGGTGTGGTGATGTGCGCCTGTCGGTGGTTGCCATGTCCATGTTGGCACCTGCCTGCTTCACTGACAGCTGGGGATGATGGGGTTTTGCATTTGCTTTTTACATTTATTGTACATAATCATTGTATGAGTATTGTGGGGTTTTTGCTTTTTTAAGTATCTTTCATATCTACAGGGCTGTGAAAAATCCGTGGAATTCCGCGAATTTTGCCACCAAAAATATCATTTTAGTAAATCATCTAATTTTGCAATAAAAATTGGGGGGGGGGGTTTCTTTTGCGACAATGACAGACCGGTTTACGGCATTTGCGCCATGCTTACAAACCACGGCGCGAATCTTGTGCTATTTAAACACGCTTTTGATATCAACAGTTTTGAAAAGGAGAATTTCGCAGTATGGAGGGACATCGTTCAGAGGGAGGGCGGTGAGACCGACGATATCGAAAACATTTGACAAGGAAAACGGCATCAAACATCCATGGAATTGGCGATGGCTGGAGTTTAAAGTCGGTAGTGAATGAGCACATACGGAAGATGAAAGAACCGGGGAAAGCTTACTGCATCTTGTGCCATCAGGATGTGAAGTACGGTTCTGGTGGAAGAATGCGTTTGGTTGACCATGTTAAAGGAAAAAACATGCGGAATTGGTGAAATTGAAGCTGTTGAACTATAGATTACCAGGTAGACCATCTTGTTCACATTTATATATTCAATTTATTATAATAATAATAATAATAAACAGTTCAAATTAAATGGCATGGTTGAAAATATTTGCTTTCAGGAGATGCTTCAAATCTATCAATATACACAAAATCTGTTCAGCTTCTGGGGCCCTGCGGGCCCCCGGCTCCTGGGGGGCTGCTCCTCCCAGACCCCCTGCTAAAATTGTTTCCTTGGATTTTGTCATTTCTATTTCACATCCCTGTATCTATTTTCGTCTTGTTCTTCCTGTAACCTCTAAGAATTTTTTTTTTTTTTAATGATCCATCCATCCGTGTCACCAATTCAGATCTAATCTGGCAACCAGAAACCAGCACCATTATTCATTAGATTGAATAATGAAAGAATTAATGATGCCCAAAAAATAAGTCTTTTTGTTTTTTTAGTCTAGAGTCTGAAGTATGTTTCTTGATGATAAAATATTAGTGCTGGAGTAGCCTACTAAGTCCTTGAAATTCTTTGGATTTTGTGCTTGTGTTTCTGAGAACGTGTGTACCTAATTGTTAGCGATTGTATGCATGTTTGTTTTTTCTCTCTCAGATCTTCCTGAACAAGCAGCCAAACCCCAGGAAAAAGCTGCTGGTACCGTGCACACTGGATCGTCCCAATCCCAACTGCTACGTATGCGCTAGCAAACCTGAAGCCACGGTTAAACTCAATGTGCACAAAGTCGTTGTACAGACTCTACAGGATAAGGTGAGGCATGAGGGAAAGTAATGGTGCTTTTAAAGGTGCAGTAGCTGATTTATTTATTTATTTATTTATTTATTTATTTATTTATTTTTAGCTCGTGCAGATAATCTGCAAAATATGTGGAACATGGATTAAAAATGGTTTAAGCCGTGACTTCAGGCTAGAAGTACTGTGTGGCTGAGAAAACCCATTTGGAAAAATAACTTCTGGACTGGAATGTGTGATCATGTTGATATTCTGCTCGAGGAACCATTGTGGACTCTGGGGGTGGAGCTTTGTGAACATGGGCGGGAATGCAGGAGTGGCCTCAAGAAGTAAAATGACACATTTGAATGTCTAACCCACTTAAGAGTTAGAGAGCTAATCTTGGGTGGGGGGGGAGGCCTAATCTTGCCTACCGCACCTTTTGTTTTTTTGGTGTGTGTGTGTGTTATTTCCCAGCTGGGAGGTCTGTATGGTGAAATACCGTGACTGAGGTCTTGAAAGTACTGAGCGAGGCCCTCTGGGCCGAGGTCACGGTATTTCACCATACGGACCGACCTTAAGCTGGTAAATAATAAATTTTTTATTTTTTCTTTACCAAATTCTAACAGAAAACGAGAGCGCCCGAAAGGGAAAACCGAGCCGAGCCGCCATTTTGAATCCTCATTCACGACTGTAATGCAAATGGCTTCCTCCTCGGTATACAAGTGCACTTCCATGGCAAGAAAAAAAACTACATTTTGCCGCCTATGTAGTCCCCTATTTATACAAAATTGAGTCATTCAGGATTCAGCCATGTTTTTGCTCGGCGTTAGCAACAGTTAGAGGTTTTTAGCTTTCTCCTGAAATGTTTTCTTATTTCTTCTTCCTCAGGGGAGTAAAACTCGCTTTCACTGTGAACACTGTCGTTATCGCTATCCATGCTGTAAAATTAATGCTGTTCTCCTGAGAAATGCTGGCAAAAATTTATAAGATTTTTGATAAAAATCTTATAAATAAATCTTATAAAAAAGATAAATGCTGACAAATTGCTACTATGTTTGTTGTTGTGAACGAGCGAGTCGCCCGGGGTCCGTAACTGGGGTCCGTACCGTAGGATACCGACCCGCTCGCCAGCCAATCAGAGCGCGGGATTTGATGGAAACCGGACCGCGAAAAAAATAAATGATTTATTCTCACATTAGCGTTGGTTTGATTGGTATACTGTATATTTTGCACTTTTTTTTTTTTTGATGACTTCAAGAAGAGCTATTATTCACCTAGTAGAACATGGCTAAATCTGGGGTTGCAGGTCTTTCAAATGAAGCCATTATATTTCATTTAACTCCTTGTTCCAGGCTCCTGCAGTAATCTCACTTCAGCTACTGATTTAAACATGTGGTGTTTATTGGTCAGATCCTGAAGGAGAAGTTTGGCATGGTGGCGCCGGATGTGCAGATAGAGGACGGCAAGGGGACGATCCTCATCTCCTCAGAGGAAGGAGAGACCGAAGGTGAGCCTGTAGTTCACGAACAAACCTGTTGAGAGCGATCACTGAACCTCAAATTCTCGCGTTTAATAATGTCTATACATGAAGGTTTTTTGTTGTTTCTGTAGTAGCACTCTTTCACAGGGGGTTGTATCGCAAGTACTCCACAAAACATAATTTTAAAAAGTGTGTAATCGTTTATGTGGTGATTTCTGGACAGAGGCATTTATTTATTCTTTCATATTATTTATGGAAGGAGTCTCCAGTGTTGCACCTCAACCACTTCACTCTAACTCAAGAGACTTGGAACAGAACTACAGCCATGAAACTGCTTATCGGTGTTTTTCTTCTGTTTGTAGCAAACAACGGCAAGCTTTTATCAGACTTCGGGATTCGGAACGGCAGCCGTCTTCAAGCTGACGATTTCCTCCAGGATTACACGCTTCTGGTCAATGTTGTGCACTGGTAAGTGTGTGTGTGTGTGTAGAAGAGATTATTTGCGAACCTGAGAAGTGCAGTGCTAATTATCATGTGTGTGTGTGTTAGTGAGGAAATGCCAAAGGATGTTGAGTTCGAGGTTGTGGGTGATGCCCCTGAGAAAGCTCCACCCACAAATGCTCCAGAGCAAGAGAAAAGCATCACTAATGGCAACAAAGACTCCGCCCAGCCTTCTACCTCAACAAAAGGTAAAGTTTTAAACCCCTCTTGCAATGTGTTAAACCTGGCATATGACATGAGACCACTTGAATATTGTTTGTTTTTGTTAAGCCTTAAAGCAATAGTTCGGGATTTTTGACATGAATCTGTACGGCATCCCCGTCAACAGTGTCGTGCAAACACACTGACTGACTTACCCCCGACAGCATCCTGAGAGTCCAGTTCTTGTCCAGACGAAAGTAGTCCGGCAAGTTTGTTGGGGTCACGAAAGTAAAACGTTTTTCTTCTCAAAACAGTACGTGTTCAAAAGAGTGATATATTTGCATCACAAAACCGTTGCCAAATAAAAAGTCAGACCTCGAAATTATTTGGCGCTATATTTTGTCTTCCTCGGTATCACTGCGCGCTGTCATGTTGACATCTGTGCAGGAATCAATACCTTTCCTATTGTTTGGCGGTGATTAGGAGTTCAGATCAGCGGCGCTAACGAGCTGCGGCTCCAGCTTCACCTTCTTCCACTTCTTCTCTGTCCACCCTTTCTCTCTCTGCCCGTTCTCACTCCATCTGGCGAATCTCTTCATCTGTATATTCGGGTTCATAAAGATATCCCTTTGGCTGTGAGATGAAGTCAATGTTTTCAACGTCACTGTCGTAGTCAGACATGTTGTCGCTAACTTTGCTAGCAGTAAACAATGAATGAAACAGCCGTGGCTGTCACCTGGCGGCAGCGCGCAGTGATAAGAAGGGAGAGAAAATAGTGCCGAGCGATTTCGAGGTCTGACTTTTTATTTGGCAACGGTTTTGTGATGCAAATATATCACTCTTTTGAGACGAAAAACGTTTTACTTTCGTGACCCCAACAAACTTGCCGGACTACTTTCGTCTGGACAAGAACTGGACTCGCAGGATGCTGTCGGGGGTAAGTCAGTCAGTGTGTTTGCACGACACTATTGACGGGGATGCCATACAGATTCATGTCAAAAATCCCAAACTATCCCTTTATGATTAATGAATCTTCCAAAATGACCACATTTTTAAGCTGGATTTGCTAAAGAATAAATGTATAGATTTACATTTGATCTCGATCATCTTTTGGGGAGCACGATTTTCTGGAATAAAATCGAGCTCGCATGATGACATGACAAAAGAATTTGACTGTGTGAATTAGTTATTCTGTACATTTTAAATTGAACCTGTTTTTAATAAAATCCCAATTTTTTTTTTTTTTTTTTTTTTTTTTTTTCAGCTGCGGCTGAAGAGAATGACGTTCTCATCGTAGACTCCGACGAAGAACCTTCGTCCAGCACCATGGACATTTCCACGGAGACCAGCAACCTGAAGAGGAAGCTCCAGGACGCCGATACGAGCGAAGCGGCGTCCAAACGCAAACGCCTCGACCAGCAACCGGCTGAAGACGATGAGATCATCGCTTTAGACTAGTCACGTCCTCTCGTTTTCCCTCCACGCTGAGGGACTTCTTCTGTTTGTATTTTTCATACTGTTCCCATTAACAATTTTGTGTAAATATGTGTTTAAAAAAAAAAACCCGCTGAGCGCTTCATCCATGCCTCTCTGTTTATTTCTTTATATTTTTCCAAACAGACTCTCGCTGTTTGTTTAACAAGAACCATCTCCGATTGCTGAAATGCTTACTGAAATCTTCCGAGTAAGCGTTACGGTTATTAAGGCGTATTTCCTGTTTGGAGGGTAGAAGGCTGAAGGAAATGCTTTGTGTATTTCGCTGTATTTTATCAATGTTGAAGACGTTCCGTATTTATTATTTTTTATAAACTTGCAGAACCCATCGGAGGCAGGTGCTCATTTCACAGGTTTTTTTTTTTTTTTCTCTTTCAGTGCGTTCAATAAGCTTCTCTCTCCAACATAAAATATTGTATCCATGTTTTTTAATACAATTTGATGGAAGTTATTTATTCTCCCTATGAGTTGTCTTGTGTTTTGTTCCATTCAAACAAGATTCTCAAGCTCAGGTATTAAAGACTTTATTTTACTGATTTAATCAGATTTATGGCTGTAAAGTAAATCAGTTTCAATCTGTGCTAGTGGCAGTATTTTATAATATCCAGCTGTTATGTAAGGAGTAAAACTCTGGGCCATGCCGTTACAGGAAGGTGATCACCGGTGGGTTGGTGGGATGAAGCGGAGTCACTGGTGGCATCCTGAAGTTGATTATTTGGCTATTTCCCTAAGTGTTTTTCCTCTTGTACTACAACTATTACACCACTTCTGTTTTTTAAATATATTTATACAGTATATCTATTTGGGTGGCACGGTGGTGTAGTGGTTAGCGCTGTTGCCTCACAGCAAGAAGGTCCGGGTTCGAGCCCCGTGGCCGGCGAGGGCCTTTCTGTGTGGAGTTTGCATGTTCTCCCCGTGTCCGCGTGGGTTTCCTCCGGGTGCTCCGGTTTCCCCCACAGTCCAAAGACATGCAGGTTAGGTTAACTGGTGACTCTAAATTGAGCGTAGGTGTGAATGTGAGTGTGAATGGTTGTCTGTGTCTATGTGTCAGCCCTGTGATGACCTGGCGACTTGTCCAGGGTGAACCCCGCCTTTCGCCCGTAGTCAGCTGGGATAGGATCCAGCTCGCCTGTGACCCTGTAGAACAGGATAGTTATGTTTAGTGCTGTGGAATGACAAGCTAGTTTGTTCCTGCTATCACTTGCGTTATTCTACTGACAAACGTCATTCCCTTGCCAGCATTTTTTTTTTTCTCGGTCTTGAAATTAAGAAGAAACTCGGCTTGTCGTATTACTGAGAAACCTGGATGTGTATAAATTGTCTGTCCTGAAGACTAAACATGCTGACACTGGAAACTCCTGACATAAACGTCTTACAAAAAGCTTCAGCATAACAGGGTGCTACGCAAGTATTTTAATATGAAGAAGAGTTCCATAGGGCAAGGAAAGGAAGAGAAGGAAAATCTGGATGGATCAATAGATCTTTGTAGTACACGAGACCGGTCTAAAGACCACTTTTTGAAGGCCTCATTCTAGGAATCAACCGCATTTTTACTCGGTCTGGGACACAGAGACTCGTGATTTTGTTTGAAGACCACGGCCGTGGGGATTTCACTAAATTTCCTGTGTATTGTTTGATTTGTTTAACATAATTGCTGTGATTTGATGTAAAACGTCCTGCTTCAAATGCAACCAATAGCATGACTCGTTGCTGAAGTTTTCGTGACTCTTTGCACACACGTTGGTCTGGTCCTGGTCTTGACTTGATCTCAACCCCTCAGAGTCTTGGTCATGACTTGGTTTAGTTGGTCTTCACTACAACACTGTCCTGGAAGTCTAAGAGCTATTTTATAAACGGTTATAAACAACAGTGCAAGTCATATCCTTTAACTCGGTCATTCATACCTCAGGGAGATGATCGTGTATGGAGATGTGCATCATTTCATTTCTGGAGAAGACACCATGCACGTGGTTAAGTTTTAACCCCAGAGCTGCTGAAGAGTGCACCTGAATACATTTTCTCCACTCTTAAACGGAAAAATAATGAATGGTACGTTCTGTACTCGAGGCTTGAACCTTGGCCTGTTCTATAACAACCTCACAGTGTACTGTTGTTATCTTAATCACGAGATTTCTCAATGCTGGATGAAAAGTTTCTCTGCACGTGTGTATTAATGTTTACATCAGAGGCCTAAAGGTCCAGTCAGTGTGTTAATACTCGGTGGGTTCATCCAAGTGCCTGGTGAGATGATGCCGTGTTGCCAAGTCCTATTACCCAGTTGACATGAAGCCAGATCGTGATGAGATTTGAGGTTTATTCTTTCAGTTTATAGTTTGCAGGAAGTGTATTTTGACCTTGTCTTTGAAAGTCCTGTGAACTCCTGTTTTGTTTTTTTGCTTTTGGATTTTTGCATGATTTCAGCTAGAGCGCGAGAGCACAATGTATAGAATATATAATTCTTAATTGTGTCTATAAACTATATTCCTTTGCCATCCAAGTGTTAATAGTATGTATTTCAGTCTATTAATTATAATCATTTTAAAGGTGCTAACCTCAAAGTAATCTGAAATTTTCACTTTTTTTTAAATAATGCATACAGTAGCGTTTTCCTATGTCTCGCAAGAACAATATGTGGACGAGATGGGATTTATTTTGATGTCCCGAGGGTAGCTTTTCTCCATTTTGGGACTGTTTTCCTCCCTTTTGAGGTAAACAGTATGGCCTTACGGAAACAGGTGAATGTGAGGCGCTTTAACTAATTAGCATAACTATGGAACTGCGTCACACCAAGATGGCAATGTGCAGAAAACATTGTGACTCTGCATCGACCTCGGCAAGTTTTGAATCGCAGGGATGTAATTTGTGGTTGACATTCGCGAGTAGATCCTTGAAACAAAAGATGAATATATCTTTCCTCTGTTCCTGCTTTTGTGTTTTTGTTTCTCTGTAAGATCAAAATATTAGGTGTATAACTCCATACTCGTGACCGTGGAGTCAAGCCCATGCATTCTAATGTTAAGATAGCAAAGCAGTCGCTAGAATGATTTAGTTATCTGTCCAGAAAAATGGCATGTCATCTAACCTCGCTCTATCTTGTAGTTGCTCTCAGTAGGTAGACTTCCCTTTTCTTTTCTTTTCCACTGGAGGGAGAGCAGAGTCCACCATGTTTGCCCATGTCAACTTGTTTTGGTTAAAAGTAGGTCAAACACATGCCCCACGGTGGTCACGTGATCTTGTTGCTCACTTGCTTGGTAATCTGGAATCGTAAAATGCGGGATGCTTTTATCTCGGCAAAACATTTACAGTGGTGCTTGAAAGTTTGTGAACCCTTTAGAATTTTCTATATTTCTGCATAAATATGACCTAAAACATCATCAGATTTTCACACAAGTTCTAAAAGTAGATAAAGAGAACCCAGTTAAACAAATGAAACAAAAATATTATACTTGGTCATTTATTTATTGATGAAAATAATCCAATATTACATATCTGTGAGTGGTAAAAGTATGTGAACCTTTGCTTTCAGTATCTGGTGTGACCCCCTTGTGCAGCAATAACTGCAACTAAACATTTGCGGTAACTGTTGATCAGTCCTGCACACCAGCTTGGAGGAATTTTAGCCCGTTCCTCCGTACAGAACAGCTTCAACTCTGGGATGTTGGTGGGTTTCCTCACATGAACTGCTCACTTCAGGTCCTTCCACAACATTTCCATTGGATTAAGGTCAGGACTTTGACTTGGCCATTCCAAAACATTCACTTTATTCTTCTTTAACCATTCTTTAGTAGAACGACTTGTGTGCTTAGGGTCGTTGTCTTGCTGCATGACCCACCTTCTCTTGAGATTCAGTTCATGGACAGATGTCCTGACATTTTCCTTTAGAATTCGCTGGTATAATTCAGAATTCGTTGTTCCATCAATGATGGCAAGCCGTCCTGGCCCAGATGCAGCAAAACAGGCCCAAACCATGATACTACCACCTCCATGTTTCACAGATGGGATAAGGTTCTTATGCTGGAATGCAGTGTTTTCCTTTCTCCAAACATAACGCTTCTCATTTAAACCAAAAAGTTCTATTTTGGTCTCATCCGTCCACAAAACATTTTTCCAATAGCCTTCTGGCTTGTCCACGTGATCTTTAGCAGACTGTAGACAAGCAGCAATGTTCTTTTTGGAGAGCAGTGGCTTTCTTCTTGCAACCCTGCCATGCACACCATTGTTGTTCAGTGTTCTCCTGATGGTGGACTCATGAACATTAACATTAGCCAATGTGAGAGAGGCCTTCAGTTGCTTAGAAGTTACCCTGGGGTCCTTTGTGACCTCGCCAACTATTACACGCCTTGCTCTTAGAGTGATCTTTGTTGGTCGACCACTCCTGGGGAGGGTAATAATGGTCTCGAATTTCCTCCATTTGTACACAATCTGTCTGACTGTGGATTGGTGGAGTCCAAACTCTTTAGAGATGGTTTTGTAACCTTTTCCAGCCTGATGAGCATCAACAACGCTTTTTCTGAGGTCCTCAGAAATCTCCTTTGTTCGTGCCATGATACACTTCCACAAACGTGTTGTGAAGATCAGACTTTGATAGATCCCTGTTCTTTAAATAAAACAGGGTGCCCACTCACACCTGATTGTCATCCCATTGATTGAAAACACCTGACTCTAATTTCACCTTCAAATTAACTGCTAATCCTAGAGGTTCACATACTTTTGCCACTCACAGATATGTAATATTGGATCATTTTCCTCAATAAATAAATGACCAAGTATAATATTTTTGTCTCATTTGTTTAACTGGGTTCTCTTTATCTACTTTTAGGACTTGTGTGAAAATCTGATGATGTTTTAGGTCATATTTAGGCAGAAATATAGAAAATTCTAAAGGGTTCACAAACTTTCAAGCACCACTGTACACACAGGATACACGGTGCATGCGTGAAGCAGCGAAACATCTTGAAACTCCATCAGCAACAGGCGTAGAACATTTTGCCCAGAATTCAACTTTGCAGTCAGAAATTGTTTTACAAAGCACAGTATCAAAATTGAATATTATAATTAATCTGTAGATGTAAACACTAATGTGTAAAAATTAACATTTTATTTAGATCATGTTCCCTCTGCTAAGTCATTTGGCCATTCTTCATTTCAGTATACCACGATCTCCGCCTGGAACGAACTGCAATGCCAGTTGCAGCCCATAAATGTTTTGCATTGTTTTAAATCCAACTTCACAAATTTTTTTTTTTTTTTTATTTGATCAATTTTCTCGGCATTCACAAAATCCTTTTATGTCCTAGTTAACCTTCTAGTTGGCGGCATGGTGGTGTAGTGGGTAGCGCTGTCACGTCACAGCAAGAAGGTTCTGGGTTTCGCGACCGGCGAGGGCCTTTCTGTGCAGAGTTTGCATATTCTCCCCGTGTCCGCGTGGGTTTTCTCCAGGTGCTCCGGTTTCCCCCACAGTCCAAAGACATGCAGGTTAGGTTAACTGGTGCCTCTAAATTGACTGTAGGTGTGAGTGTGAATGGTTGTGTGTCGCCCTGTGATGATCTGGCGACTTGTCCAGGGTGTACCCCACCTTTCACCTATAGTCAGCTGGGATAGGATCCAGCCCGCCTGCGACCCTGTAGAACAGGATAAGCAGCTACGGTGGTGTAGCAAGACATGCAGGTTAGGTTAATATGGGACGGCCTTGGGCTGAGGTGCCTTTGAGCGAGGCACCTAACTCCCAACTGCTCCCTGGGTGCTGTTCGCATGGCTGCCCACTGCTCTGGGTATGTGTGTGTGTGCTCATTGCTCACATGCAGGTGTGTGTTCACTGCTTCAGATGGGTTAAATGCAGAGAGGAAATTTCACGTGTGTGATGAATAAAGTTGTGCTTTCTTTTCTTTTACAGATAATGGATAGAATGGGTGCCATTTACTTGTTGTACCACTCCCAAATTAAACTTAATTTGTTATATCTTTTCAACACTGATTATAATAACACATTTAACTATTCAAAATGTGTATTGGTCAAGCTCAGGCTACGTTACAAGGTTTGGAAGTCAAAGATGGCTGCATTTTTTTCAGTCCTGTTACCAAAACTCTGAAAGTAACAGGACTGAGTTTTTAGCCTAGGATTAGCTAATACATGGAATTAAGCCACATGGCATCATCACTAATAGCATGACCACACTTGGCACATTCTAGTGATTTACCAAAAATCTGTATTTTTAAAATAAACAAATATCATCTAAAAAATAATTTAAGTAACAGGACAATATGTTGACATTGACCTTATCAAAGTTAAAAAATCATCAAATATACAGAAAAGTAAATGAGAGAACTAACTTTTGGTCTTCCCATGGCCTTCAGAAGACACAACTGATGTAACTTCCTGTTGAGCACGTGATTTATGGAATGTTCCAAATTTGTCAGATGTGGTAATATGTTTGGGTAACAGGACTGAGTGAAAACTCAGGGACACGACTAAAATGTGTATTTTAGCTAAGATATTGTGGATTTCTTATGAAAAAAAAATATATTTAAACCATGGATAGGATATGGAGTCACACAATAGTGCAAAAGAAATACTGTTTCTGAAGGATTTTAATCATAATATTTCATAGTTAAGTATAAAGTTAGAGTGCGGGGACAGGTAACACATGCTATTTTTCAGTGTTTTAGGTAGTTTTTATTAATCCTTACAATTATATATCTTAAATTTGAAATCAGATCAACGTGCAGGACATTCTGCGTAATAAGGAAATGTATTTTAAATTTTCTAGTGATGGAAATGGCACCGGTTCGGTGGAATGGCTCTTGGATACTTGTTTTTCCCTCCCCTCTTTTGTTTATAGCTCCTTTTTGATGGACCACAATGGAAATAAGTGTGTACACTTTTTATTTGTCTGTGAAGATTCTCAGTCATCCAGGTACATAGTAATCTGTGGTTGGTAGAAGAGAGCAACTGGACTTGCTTGAAGATTCTTGAAAACGTTTCACCTCTCATCCGAAAGGCTTCCTCAGTTCTGTCTGACCAGGGCTCTCAAGTTTTGAATGCAGGCAAGAGTGACTTCCCCCCGCTGGGAGGCGGTTGGACAGGTCGCAGGAATAGGGGTCTTTCATTAATAATAATATTATTAGTGTTGCTGTTATTAATAACTGCTCAGACTTGCAGAAGAAAGGACAAACACACGGCACTGACAATTCAACCAAATACAAAGTCTTTATTCAATTTCCGTGTATTGAAATAAGTGTATGTGTGTGAGAGAGAGCAGAGAGAGAGATTATGACTGGTGTTGTTTATTGTAAGTGTTTGTTGCCTTTTTGGAGTCCTTCATCATTTGTGTTGTTGGCTCCCACTTAAAACAGTTCGGCTCAAGTCCAGCCATTTTCAGGGTCATGATAGAGGCCAATGTCCCGTCCAGAGACCAGCTGTTTCGGGTTGAGGTTTTGTTCAGACTGACCATTGAAAATACCCTCTCGGCATCAGCATTTGAATGAGGAAGCACCAAAACCAAGGTTGTCTTTGATAACCTCCCAAATTGGTTCAAGCCAGTCACCTTTGAAAAAGGAACCAAGGGCCTCTATTACTTAAATGGTTTCCTTTTATCTTAATAATGAGCAAGTCATGTTGTGTGCAAAAAATTTCTTACTTTGTTCTTTTTTGAGGACATTCTTCCCCAAAACTCCTCAACGTCAAAGGATGTTGGGTCCTGTAATCTGTAATAGTTGGACTTCCCGCTTCCCTATATCTTCCCCTGGAGTCACGCAGTTTCTATATTATGAACAATAAAAACTTAATCTTTCACAAACGGGTCTTCTTCGACTTTTTTACCTATCCTCCCCCTCAACAGTTTGTCCTTCCTCTGTGCTTTTTCTCTCTCAATCGCCTCTGGTACATTTCAGTCCTTTGCTCATCCTTCTTCCTAATTGCTCGGTACCTGCGTGCTCTTGATATGGCAAAGTCGGTCCTGTTCCTCTGAGGATTTTTCCTTGAGCCAAGTCATAACCTTATTCTTCTTTCCTTTCACTTTCCCATCAGTAAAACCAATGGTGGCATTCGGAGCACATCTCCACTGACTATCTGTCAAACCGAGGATCCTCTCACTTTCAATATTGTGCACTGGGGCAGATTTTTTGGTGTCCAGCATCTCTGGGGTGGGAGAGGACAAGCGGCCAGAAAGATAGTCAGCCAGCTGCCTTTCTAAAACACGCACACATCCCTGAAGCAATGACTTCATTGTCCGAGCGAAATGATCAGCCTGGGCCTCTTCAACAACCCTTTGCAGGCATGATAGAACCTGTTCATCTCTGTCCAGTGGGCGTCCAAAACAGTCCTCAGTTGCCTGCAAAACCGACATCGGATTTTCAGCAAACAACTTCACTTTCCCAACACAGTTCTTAAGCAGTGGTACAGCTTCCAAGTTGGACAGTCCCTCCTTATTTCCATAAAGCACTGCCATCCAAGGCCCTGTTATCAGCTTCCCTATCAAACCTAGGGCTTTCATCTGCACAGCAACATGAGGGGATGAAAGGTCTTTCAACAGTGCAGTTCTAAATCCAGTTGTGCAGTTACAGGAATGTTGAAGATATTCAAGCAGCTTGTCTCGAAGGAAGAAGAATGTCCCTCCAAGATGAAAAAGAACATCCATGCGGTTGCCCACATATCTGATGACCATGTTCCGTGGGACACTGTTGGTTTTCATGAAGTGTTTGAACCCTTTTGGGTCACCACTACCCTTCTTGTATCGCATTTTTGAAAGACCATATATTACATTTACAGTGGCAGTACCTTTACCCGAAACCTTTCCATGGAAGTCTGACACAGAGTCATCAGATTTCAGTGATTTTTTTTTGCCTCAGCCGCAAGGCCATCCAGGGGATGTACATTGCATTTTAACTCCAACAAAGTTATGTTTAGTTCCTCCTCAAGTTCAACACGAACACGATGGTTCACAGAAACACGGTCACTCAATGTGCTTTTCAGTTTCTTCACAATAGCTTGGCGGAATTGTACTTCATCAACGTGATTGTATTCTGTGTAAGAATCACTTATATATTTAAGAGCTTGACAAATATGTTGTACATAGTCAGCTGTGGTTCCCCCTACCAAGACATCAACTTGCAACACAAAACTTTTAGATGGACCACCATCAGCCCCAACACAGTTTATATGAATCTCATTTACATGTTCAGGAAGTGATGTAGCATCCCAGGCAATGTTGACATTTTCTTCATTTGCTAGAGCTTCCCCAACCTGAAGGTCACCAAGAATTCCGAGTTCATAGGCACACTGGCTAACAGTGCTAGGATTGGCAACTGAACGAAGTTTTTTCCCTGTTATTTCCTTTACAATGTCCTTAATCAGCATGCCAGTTGCCTCCACAGGTACCTGGTTTAATAAACAGCAGTATATGCTGTGTCTGTAACTGGAGCTGAAGGTCTTTCCATCCTTTTTGCACTCAATAGAACTGTCAGATTCCTCAGCCAATGCATCTTCTAACTGGAGTTGTAAGTCTTCCTTCTCTGCCTGAAGTTGTCGCTGGACTTTTCTATGTTGGTGAACGGATACGGTAGCTGGTGATGGTTGAGCCTTCTTTTTCTTCTTATGATACATCTTCAACTTCAGATGTTTCTGCTTAAGGTCTGCCTTGACTTTTGCCAAAGCATTTCCTTTCAATCTTTCTTGTAACCATCTAATTTTGTCACCTCTGTTTTTGATCTGCTGATCCTTACGCTTCAATGCCTGGTAGACCACACACTTTGGGCATTTCATCTTTTCTGTAAGGGCCTTTATCTTTTTCTTGAAAGCCTTTGCCTCTTTAATCTTACTCTGTGTGGTAAATTGGAGTCTCCTCTTCAACATGGCCTTTCTAGGAGTAAGTTGTTCCACCGCAGACCGAGTAGCCACATTTGATGTCGATGGGGTATGGTGAGGCATGATGAAGCAAGATCAGTGGAAGGCTGGAGATTATTATTATTATTATTATTATTATTATCACTGTCTGCTGTTTCACAGGGCTTATCCTCAGGACAGAGAGTACTCGAAAGGCAAGATTGAGCTGAACCCACATCTTCTACAACATCAGGTTGTGGCACGGCATCTGCAGGAGGAAGCCGATTAACATCTGGAATATCAGCTTCATCTTGAGCAATGTCTTCAGCTTCTGCTCCTTGAACAGAAGTACCGACTCCTACATTGAAAGTGTCATTGCAAATGTCACTGAATAAGCTGAACTCCCTTTGACTGCTTTTTAAATTTTTAAATTTCATTAAAGTTCTTGACACAAGGCTTTTTATCCTGGAACTGAGTACACTCGGCAAACTTTCAGCATCTTCTCTGTCTTGGCTCGACTACTTGACGAGGACAAATATGCCTGAAGGACATGCCCATTCTTCAGCAAGGACACACTCCCAGGAAGCATAGCAAAGTGTGCCTCAAGATGGCATCTGGCTGTACCTGGCTGGCTGTCAGCTTGCAGCTTTCTTTTCTTTTTAGGTGGCATCTGAAAAAGACCAATGTACAACTTAAAAAATAATCCTGAAAATTATCATGAGCAATTAACATTAAAATATGATAGACTCTACCATTTCAAAGACTTAAGGTACAATCATTACATCTTTCTTATCATAAACATGAGGAACTGCAACCATACCATTCATATTTCAATGAATTTTATACTCATATCAGGCAGAAGATGAGGAACTTTCAGTTTGTTAACTAAACTTAGCTTACCATGCAATCAGTGAAATTACTTCTGACACGAACTTGTCAGGATGGGCCTGGAAGAATGTCAGTTACCCCTTTTCCACCAAATCAGTTCCAGGGCTGGTTCGGGGCTGGTGCTGCTTCACAACTCGTTCAACTTGCGAGCCAGCTGAGAACCAGTTTGCTTTTCCATAGCTCGCGGTGCTAAGGGAAGCAACGTCATTATGTCGTTGTATACGTCAGTTACGTCGCTACGTTTGCATAAACCTTGGCGCGAATATCGAAGCAAAAACAACACGGAAGAAGCAGCAGCAGCAACAACAACAATAATAATAATGGATGACTTCGCGTTTGTACACCTGCTGCTTCTCGTTGCTTAAAAATGGCGATCTTTCGCGGTCTTGTTATTGTTGTTGGTCTTAACAACTCCGCCCCCCCGCTGACGTAAGCGGTTCTTTCCTCTGGCCCAGCAGAGAGTTGGTGCTCGCCTGGAACCGGTTTTTCTGGCCCCAGGGCCAGTTCTTTGTCAGTGGAAACAGAAAACCCGGTTCCAAACTAAGCACTGGCCCCGAACCAGCCCTGGAACTGCTTTGGTGGAAAAGGGGCAAGTCTGAGCCTACAAGCACATTAGTTGGGTCCTGCTCCTGAAAAGTAAATAAAAAATAGCTACAATCAATTAAACGTAAAATAATTGCAAAAAAATATATACTAATCCAAACAGCACGTGGCTATATGTTCACAATCACAACATGTCATTTAATCAGATGATGCCATTCAGGTTAGGTGACCTCCTGCCCAGATACTTCATCAATTCCAACTCCTGCAGAAATCCCAAATCATCGGGCAAACTGAAGGCTAGATCATCTACAAACATCATGAAACAGGACTTCTGATGCTAATAAAGAGATATGCAGCCATAATTTTGCATCACACTGAATTTAAAACTGCTTATTTTTTTAAGTTTTAGGGCCCATTTTCCCTTAATGCGGAGTCCGCCATGATGGATCATCAACTTGCACATCCCTCAAACAGGGGCTTCAAAATATACCTTAGAATATTCAGACTGCAATGAAACTTCACAGAACTTTAGGAAAGAATATATAATATATTTGAAAAGTGGGCGGGGATGCAACTGCCAAGCATGACATCACCCAAAGTCTGGACGTTTCCACTGATTAATTTTCTTAAAACTCAAATCGTTTATTATAAATATTTAGATATAAACACTGAGCTTGTACAATTCATCCGTTAAAAAAATAAATTTAATCTTTTTTTTTTTGGAAAGTGGAGCGCCGTTGTCCAATCAGCTTTCACTTCCGAAGGGCGTTCCCATGGAGGACGAGATGAGTCATCTCATCTCATTATCTCTAGCTGCTTTATCCTTCTACAGGGTCGCAGGCAAGCTGGATCCTATCCCAGCTGACTACGGGTGAAAGGCGGGGTACACCCTGGACAAGTCGCCAGGTCATCACAGGGCTGACACATAGACACAGACAACCATTCACACTCACATTCACACCTACGCTCAATTTAGAGTCACCAGTTAACCTAACCTGCATGTCTTTGGACTGTGGGGGAAACCGGAGCACCCGGAGGAAACCCACGCGGACACGGGGAGAACATGCAAACTCCACACAGAAAGGTCCTCGCCGGCCCCGGGGCTCGAACCCAGGACCTTCTTGCTGTGAGGCAACAGCGCTAACCACTACACCACCGTGCCGCCCCGAGATGAGTCAATTTAATAAAATAAATGAGAATCTTCACAGGCATGTTTCTACACACTTTGAAAGTTTACCCTCCCCAGGAGTGGCCGACCAACAAAGATCACTCCAAGAGCAAGGCGTGTACTAGTCGGCGAGGTCACAAAGGACCCCAGAGTAACTTCTAAGCAACCGAAGGCCTCTCTCACATTGGCTAATGCTACTGTTCTTTCCTAACCCTAGTTTCAAAGTGCGTAGAAACATGTCTGTGAAGATTCTCAGTCATCCAGCCATCTCTGAACAGAGGTGGGGGTCTGAGACATCTTTTATCAGCCACCTACTATGCAGCCATCAGCATTCTGATTCTGATTCTATGATGATCCATAAGAGTCAGACAGAACTGAGGAAGCCTTTCGGGTGAGAGGTGAAACGTTTTCAAGAATCTTCAAGCAAGTCCAGTTGCTCTCTTCAACCAATCACAGATTACACTTTTTATTGTGCTATGGAGGTCTTTTACATTTATTTCATTAAATTGACTCATCTCGTCCTCCATGGGAACGCCCCTCGGAAGTGAAAGCTGATTGGACAACGGCGCTCCACTTTCCAAAAAAAAAAAAAAGATTACATTTATTTTTTTAACGGATGAATTGTACAAGCTCAGTGTTTATATCTAAATATTTATAATAAACGATTTGAGTTTTAAGAAAATTAATCAGTGGAAACGTCCAGACTAATGCTTGGCAGTTGCATCCCCGCCCACTTTTCAAAATCCGCCAATCGGTTGTCAAAACGTCACATCGCGTCTGACGTTAGCCTCGCGAGCTGATATGTTATGCCAGCTAGCAAAACATTAGCAGTGTTGGTTTCGGTTCGGGCTCGCAGTAAATTCATCCAGTCATTAAATAATTCACTTTTGGCTGAAGTTGTTTTCGTTAAACCTTTAAGTGTCTCTTCCGGAGTCTGTCGGTGAGCATTAAGCTGTGTGTGTTTGGCCATGGGGGGATTAGCAGTGCTGGCTCGGCGCCTCCACAGGCAGCTGCTGCGGCAGGTTCAGCTCCCCGCTGTGCAGCGCTCGGTTCCGGTCCGCAGCTGTAACCTGTCCGCCTGCTCCAGCAGGTTCGTCCTGTCTCAGAGTGAGTCAATGAGCACCAGTTCCTCTTTCAGTAATGTGGGCTGCTGCTGCTGTTTAATTATATGCAGATGATTTGAGTTAAGAGCAATTCCAGCGTTATGGACGTGACACTTGAACTCAAAATGGCAACAAATGACCCAGTGCATGTTTTATTGTCCCCCAGTATTTAAACAGGTGTTGCATATTTTAAGGCTGTACCATACTGGAGAAGTGATAGAACAAGAACAATTCCCATAGTACATCTAGGGCATGCCAGAAAACGCCAATAAAAGATGCGTTATGGATGTGACAGAAAAAGTATCACTTTTCTTGGGTGACTGTACATTTTTATCAAACTCTGTGAAATCGTAAACCTAATGTCGAAATGGAGATATCCGTTTGATAGAGAGGTCCAAGGTGAATATTAAAAAATCTTTGTTTAAAATATTTTGTATTTTATGCAGAGTTTCGGAAGGAAAAGTCAGCGTTATGGATGTGACGAAATTCCGTTATGGATGTGACGCGTCTGAAATAGACATGACGTATGTTTAGAAAATCAGCAATTTAACCACCATAACCCTTTGAAAAACTCTCTAAATATCAGCTAAAACTATCAAAGTTCTTAAATAATATTTAGGATGGCTATTGTTTTGCTGTTTTGTGGATTTTAGCATACATTTCTGTGGCTTGTGGCAATAATATAGAATTGTACATGATCAAAGTTGGTTTTAGCTTGGGGTTTACATTATAAGAAAGAAAGACTGACAGTGACATATTAGGTTGGTTACAAATTGGTTCAACTTATTCACATCTGTAAAATACAGGCCTAGGTGAGATCTCTGGGAGTGGTTTTGATGTATTACATGTTGCTTTATTTTTGCATGGTGAGGTTGACATTTACATGGAATTGCCCTTAAACATGTTTTTAAACCTGTTTAGGTTCTCAGTGTTCAGCTCCACTAACAATTTCCAGATTCTGGTGCAGCCTGGAACTGAACTGGACTTGCTTTTCCAACCTTATGTTTTGAATCAGTTCCAAATATTGAAGCAAGGGTCAAGTCCTGTATATTTTGCAAAATTATTTGGAAATTGAAAGAAAAAAAAAAAAAAAGCCATCGCCATGAGAACACGATGAAACACGGTGGTGGCGGCATCGTATTAACCAGCCGTCTAGTTTCCAAAACTGTTTACAAATTGCAATTTTATAACTTGTTTTTGCTGTTATCAGCGTTTTAACTGCATTTACAGAAGATACCGTAAATGAAATTTAACTGTAACTTTTGGCCCTTTTCCACTACCCTTTTTCAGCTCGCTTCAGCCCGACACGGCTCGCGTTTCGACTATCTCAGAGCAGCACGACTCAGCTCGCTTCAGCCCTGCTTAGCACCCAAAACTCGCACGGTTTTGGAATGGGGCTGAAGCGAGCCAAACTGAGCCGAGTGAGGCTGGGGGCGTGAGCAGACACTCCCCTGTGCACTGATTGGTGAGGAGGAGTGTCCTCACATGCCCACACACGCCCCGCGAGCACGCTGGGATCTGTAAACACCGTAAACCCGGAAGAAGAAGAATTACGGATTACGAGAATTTCTGAAGCCTTATGCGCCTCGCCTCATCTATACGCTCTTGCCAGTATCTGTTGGCGTTGTCGGTGACAACAAGCCACAGCACCAAGACCAGCAACACTAACGACTCCATGTCCTCCATGTTTATTGTTTACTATTCGGGTCGTGAGACTACCGCTGAAAAGATCACTGATGTCACTGTTTGCGCCGCCTAACGACATCACGTGACGTCCACCCACTTTCGGTAACTCCACCCAATGTGTCCACCCACTTCCAGCCAGCACGGTTCAGCGCGGTTGTAGTCGAAATGCAACTCCAACAGCCCCACTCAGCTCGACTCAGCACGGCACGGCTCAGCCCGACTCAGCCGCGTTGGTAGTGGAAAAGCGGCATTTGACTCCTTTTCTGAATTACGGATCAACTAGAAAACACTGATAATCACGCAACCCTTAATTAAAAAAAAAAAAAAAAAAAAGGGCAGTAATTATACATACACTGATTGTTTAATCCGAAACACCTCACCAAGCTGCTGCACTTCAGACCAGTCCAGCGGCACGGGCGCTTTCCTCTTCTTCCACAGCTTATCCATGGTCAGCAGATACATGATGTCATCTTTGAAGAGCTCAGGAAATGACGAGAAAAGTCAGCTGACTTAGGCCCTGTTCACACGGCAACGGATTCAGGTGAATCTGATAAAATTGTTTATCGTTTCGGCCTGGCGTCCACATGGCACCGGCGTTTTGGGTGCCCCAAAACAAAATCTTTTGAGAACAGGTTCCAGAGTGGAAAGATCTGGCAACGGTGCCGTTGCGAAGTCGTCTGGATGAGTAGAACGGATTTGTTTACGATGACATCACAACTACATGTGCTTCACGCCGGGTAGAAGTGTAACGAACTCGATGCGAGTTGTCAACAAATCCTATAACTTGGTTCATGAAACGCGCTTACAAAATATTTTCACTGCGAATATTTATTGTGTAATGGTGCAAAGTGAGAGAGAGAGAATAGCCCTTAGGGCAGAGTCAATCCCGCCAGCAAAAATAGGGAAAAAAAAGGAGCGATCTCACCTCTTCAGATGTTGGTTTAAGTCCTACAATACATTCCTCAAAAAGGGTGTAGAAGAACAAATTAATCCATCAACGTGTAGCATTCAATTTATTCCGGACCATTAAAGACGCCGCCTTCCGCGTAGAATCATATGTCATCTTCGCTGCCATATTGGATAGGTCAAAGCGGAGAATAAAGATGCCTCATTCATGTGCTGCGTTTAACTGTACCAACAGGTTTACTGTCCAACAAGATCACAAACGGGATTACCTTTCACAGGTGAGACTGGAAAAATACTTTTCATTGTATTTGGTCATTATAATGTAATTTTACGAACAGATTTTTCTGACTTTGTGGCTAATATGAAGTCTCGCGCATAATAGTTTATGCGCATGCGTCCTTACTACTTCTATTGTTGTGGTGTCTCCGATGGGACCGTCTTACAGCGCACCTAGAGGTGTGGCATGTGTATTGCATCGTTTTCAGCAAGCGTTGCGTTGCCATATGGACCTGATATTTTACTGATCCGTTGCCCATGTGGACCCGATATATATAATTTTTTTTTTTTTTTTTAAATCTCGTTGCCGTTGTCGTGTGGATGTAGCCTTTGAGAATCAAATCATGCTCTTCAAACAGCCATCAGAGATAATTAATTACCAAAAGCTCGTTAGGTTAAAGTGCATATTCTGGACCAATTTCGTTTTTTTTTATATGAAAGAATGTCCCTTTACACACTCATCCAGAAGGGTAATTTTGCACAAGGCCGTCTGTCTACAGCAGAAAAAAATAAAATAACAAAACGCGTCTGGAAAAATCCCAAGCGAGTCTGGAGCCAGATTCGTGACGTCACCTGCGGAAGCGCCAGCAGGCTGCGAGAGCTTTGTACGGTTTCAGTGCACAGCCTGTGTAGACCAAGCGCTCCCATTTCTCTCTCATTGTCCGGTCTTTTGGGAAACGATGAGTACTAATCCCATCATGATTGGTGTTGCTACAGCCTCCTACGATACATCTGTTAACCATTTTAATAATTACGCGATAACGTTGAAGAAATTTGCAGAAAATCACCAGGTCGTTTTCTCATAAACAAACCAGCGCTGACGTAGGATTCAGAAGGAGGCGTCCCGCACGCGACGTCACAAAAATCAATGTTTCCCGGGAAATCCAAATGCCGAGTTTTTTCAGAGGCGGACCAATTCACCTCAAATGGCCTGATTTCAACTGAATTTTTCTGGTATTGCGCAAGGTAAAAAAACTGCACAAAATGTGACAGATATTTGACCGAAGTTTAATATAAAATGGAGAATTACACTGATCTCGCTCCTGAATTTACCCGTGATGTGCACTTTAAAGTGTCATGTGACCTCAAGATAAGTACAAGCTGTTCGTTGAGTTTCTTCGAGAACATGCCTAGTTTAATAAACAACATTATAAAGACAAGTGAGCTGTCAAAACTGGATGTTCTGGAAAAGTGTCAGTCAGGTTTGGTTGTACTGTCGCATTTCTCATCCTGAAAAGATGATAATACAGTGGTGTCATTGTGTATGTGGCCTTTTTGGTTTTCTTATTTCTTCTTTGGCTTTTGTTTTTTCTCCAGAATGTCTGCAATCTTGTTTTTAGTTTCTTACGTTGTGACTCCTCTTAGTGTCGGCTGCAGCACAATCAGGCGTACGCACTGTGTTGCGAAAATGCTCAAAGTTTGATTAAGCAGTCTCAAGAAGTAAAGTGATTATTTTTGCTGCCAGATATATTGGGAATGTGGTACTGAAAGTTTTTTTTTTTTTCTTCTCTCCTTATTTGGACCTACATTTAAAAAAAAAAAACAGATATATGAAGCCATGTATTGAGGGCCTACAGACACTGCATACTCATAATGAAGTTTTATTTATCAATAAATGCCAATGATTATATACAATATTTAGTATAAAATAACCTTTATTCATAAACTTTAAAACAGAACATGTGAAATAAATGCTTATAAATCCATATCAGAATGCCATTATGTATTTCTTAGGTCTAACGTAATGAAATTACATTCCCAGCCCAGGCTATTAAGTAAATTACTCGGTATTTTAAATTAAAATTCATTTTTTAAGTGGCACATTTCTGGATCGAGCTGAAAGATAAAAGCATGACTTGTAGGAAGTGCTGTAGTTCTGTCCGTAATAATACCCCATGTGTGCACAAAATACATCATTCATGCAGTTAGTGATTTTAAAAATAGCTTTATGTAGGTGGATGTGAGAAGGCAACTGCCACTGTAAATACAGAATGTATGTTTACTACTGATGTTAAATAACGGGAACAAGATCAGTGAAGCTTTGGACCTACGGACACTACAAGTAGCCTGTGTTATTTTTACTGATTTTATAACAAAAAAATTATTTATATTGACTGATGCGAGATTTGACAACTAGACTAAAAACAGGCAGCACTACAGCGCTAATCATCATGACTCAAAATGTTAACATTTATTCTTTGTTTGCTCTCATGTTAAATAATTTTCATTAATTTGACACTCGTACCATTTACTGTTCCTTCGTTGTATTTGTTTAGTTATTTTTAACAAAAATCTGTAAATTTAATGGGAGAAATAATCTATGGGTAAATCACTGCAAAATAGGAGCAAGAATGCTTTGGGCCTACGGACTCTACAAACAAGAATTATGTGATTTTTGACTTTTATAACAAAAAATTTATTTATATAAATTGATGTGAGATTTGACAACTAGCATTGTAGACTAAAAACAGGCAGCACGACGGCGCTAATCATATGACTCAATGTTAAAAGTTATTTTTTGTTTGCTCTCATGTTAAATAATTTTCATTAAATTGATACTCCTACCATTACTGTCCTTTCATTGTATAATCATTTGCTCATAATACAATAGTTTTACTTATTTGTAACAAAACTTGGTGAATTTTATGGGAGAAATATGGGTAAATCACTTGGTGCGTTTACATGCACATCCAAATTGAGCTGCTGTCGGTAATCGAGCTAAGGGTCCCAGCAGGGTGCCAGAGAAATCCAATCCTACATGCACACAAGGAAATCGAGCTATTGTGTGAGGTACATTGTGCACCCGAGCCACAGGTGGCGCTACACGCCCCATCGTGTTGATACACTTCCGGTTGTCGTCATGAAGAAGAGCTATTCAAGAGTAAAACAAAGTTATCAGTTCCGTGTTCACCTCAGCCCGGTAGATGGCGGTAATACACATCGATTGTTAACCGCCAATAAATCGACAGAAGAAGAAGAAGAAGTGTTCACAAGAAGAACAACGACGAGGACAGCAACATCAAGAGATGTTGTTCCTCCTGACCTCTTCTGCTGCTCACTACTACTACTGTTGTCATGCCGACCGAGGCTGTTGTGTTTCCCGCTTGTGGTCTCGTCACTTCCGGAAGGGGCAGTGCTGAAGTAAGTAGCTCGACTACGTAGCTCGATAGGGTTTACATGCACTAAGTAGCTCGGCTACAATCACATAATCTAGGTCGCGTAGCTCGATTACGAGAAATCCAGTTCGGTTCGATTTCAGCCGAGCTAAGGTGTTTCCATGGCATTTAGAACTTCGATTTCAGTCGAGCTACGGCAGAAATTCGATTTTCTCTATGTGCATGTAAACGCACTGTATGAATAATAGGAACAAGAATGTTCGGGGCCTACGGACTCTACAAACAAGTATTCAGGTTTTATCGCTGTATGTATTAATCCAATTTATGTTGAGTGCTTATGTTTGATAAAAGTATCCAACAACAAATAGCAGCATACCAATAATTATCAAACAGATTTTTTTTTAGGCAAAATTACATGGGTTCAGGATCCGGTGACAAGACCTAGTATTTTGTAAACCATCAGATAACTGCTGATTCACACAACAGAGACATCATATGCTTGCTTATAAATTACATTTTGAGGATATGCACTACCGTTCAAAAGTTTGGGGTCACCCAGACAATTTTGTGTTTTCCATGAAAAGTCACACTTTTATTTCCCACCATAAGT
Source organism: Neoarius graeffei (assembly GCF_027579695.1). Lineage (NCBI taxonomy): Eukaryota > Metazoa > Chordata > Actinopteri > Siluriformes > Ariidae > Neoarius > Neoarius graeffei. The sequence continues at coordinate 90,967,134 of NC_083576.1, forward strand.
TGTAAAATGAATAAAAAATATAGTCGAGACGTTTTTCTGGCCATTTTGAGCATTTAATCAACCCCACAAATATGATGCTCCAGAAACTCAGGTGGGGTTTACATTAGACCGTATCAGCGGATCATCAGATTAACGTTTTTAAAACGATTAGCGTGCACACAGCAACACCAATACACGATTCGCGTGCACACAGCAACGCCAATACACGGATACGCTCGGCTCCGCAGGCATCCTGCGCTCCAAATCACTCCGCCCTGAACAGCGAGTGCCCTCTGGAGGGTGCGCACTCCGGCCCTGCGCAGCTCACAGAGCGCGCGAGTGAAGTGCACGAGCAGTAATTCGGGACTGAGCCGCTGTGTGTGTGCTCTCAGTGCATATCGGGCATGCGCGTCACTTACCACTTGCAAGTGGAAGGATGGCAAGCCTAAAGACAATCATAACTACACAATGGGCAGTATTTGCATCAGTATTTGCAGTATTTTCATACTTTTATACTCTTTAATGAAAGGTGATATAAGGCGGAAGTCCGCGCCGTTTTTCAGCAGTCGTGTCACATGACCAACGCCAGCGAATCAGGAAGGTGGATGTCACAGTGACGTTGTCCAATGACGACGCCAGCTAGAGCTCAGCACAGCGTATCCGCGTATTCTCAATGTTTACACAGCACCGGACCAGACACGATCTGGATTGAATACGTGGACGCTGGCGGATTCCTGTTTCCCGGCGTTTCCAGGCGTTTTAATGTAAACGGACAGTGCATCCGCGAAGAAAACGAGACAGATACGGTCTAATGTAAACTTGGCCTCAATCTGCTCAAAGGAAGGTCAGTTTTATAGCTTCTCTAAAGAGCTCAACTGTTTTCAGCTGTGCTAACATGATTGTACAAGGGTTTTCTAATCCTCCATTAGCCTTCTGAGGCAATGAGCAAACACATTGTACCATTAGAACACTGGAGTGAGAGTTGCTGGAAATGGGCCTCTATACACCTATGGAGATATTGCACCAAAAACCACACATTTGCAGCTAGAATAGTCATTTACCACATTAGCAATGTATAGAGTGGATTTCTGATTAGTTTAAAGTGATCTTCATTGAAAAGAACAGTGCTTTTCTTTCAAAAATAAGGACATTTCAAAGTGACCCCAAACTTTTGAACGGTAGTGTATCTTACACTTTAGTCTTTTAGAAAGAGTAGTTTTTGTCAGAAAACATATAATCATGCAAAATGACGCTCAACACATGATTTCATTTTTACATTTTTTTTTAATATAATACTGTGTGACACATTTACTCAGTGAACATGAAAAAAACAATTGATAAAAGAAATAATATTTGCAATTCATTTAAACATTTTTTATTTTTTTTACATTTAAAATATCAATAAATAGCGACTGCAACATCATATCAAATTTATGATAAATTTGGATCACATAATTAGTCATAACTTTGGACTCGATTGATCGATTTCCACAATTTTTTCAGGGATTTTAGATCCAACATAGTTACATAACTCCCATTACTCTTCATGATAGACAAGCAAACTCGTAGGATACAGATACTCGATACTAACAGTAGTTGGTACACCTGATTGTGCTGTCGCCGTGTGATAGTGCCAGTGTGGGATTGCTTTTGAGGGGAAAGGAGCTACCGTATGCTTAAAAAGTCACCAGATGGCATCACAGACTAGGCTAATTTGCATATCAGTCAAATCATGATCATCATAATAATGTAACTTTTATTTTATATTTCTTAAACATGCCCGCTATGGGCGGCACGGTGGTGTGGTGGTTAGCGCTGTCGCCTCACAGCAAGAAGGTCCTGGGTTCGAGCCCCGGGGCCGGCGAGGGCCTTTCTGTGCGGAGTTTGCATGTTCTCCCCGTGTCCGCGTGGGTTTCCTCCGGGTGCTCCGTTTTCCCCCACAGTCCAAAGACATGCAGGTTAGGTTAACTGGTGACTCTAAATTGAGCGTAGGTGTGAATGTGAGTGTGAATGGTTGTCTGTGTCTATGTGTCAGCCCTGTGATGACCTGGCGACTTGTCCAGGGTGTACCCCGCCTTTCGCCCGTAGTCAGCTGGGATAGGCTCCAGCTCGCCTGCGACCCTGTAGAACAGGATAAAGCGGCTACAGATAATGAGATGAATGAGATGCCCGCTATGTCTGAATGTGATCTGATGAAAGTGGATAAGTTTGTACTGAGAACATTTCAGCGTTTTCAGCACAACACAGGTTTGTTGTCGGATCAACATTCGAGAGCCGGATTAGCCCTGAGCACTGCGTTCCGGTGTGCTTTAAAGGGCAAAGCAAATTTCTTCAAGCTTATCTGCAAAAACCAAGATGCTGACTGAAACATATCAGCGTCCATCTGACGTGAGGTGCCGTATTGAGCTGTAAATTGATACCGTGTGCTCTAATCGTCACCTGCTGTTCAGATAGTGTGCGACAGGAAAGGAAAATGACACCGCAGTATATATCACACTGCAGAATTATTATATGCACAGCTTTTACTTTACTAAACCTCATTCTAAAATGTCTTGCTAAAAATAAAACAGAAAGCAGATATTTTTCACATCCTCTCACACCAGGCTGTCTGGAGGTAAAAGATATATAAAGCCGTTTTCTACTGGCTTAATGTTTTGATTTCATGTTTGACATTTTATTTCTCCAATGCCTTTATTTAAAGAGATTAGAAGTGAGGAGGAAAAGTTGTGTATTTAAGAGTTAAAGGAGTACTTTGGTTGGTTTGTACGGTACGTCTTCAGTTATCGAAGATATTTAGATATCTTTTCCATCCAAGATGGCGCCGCAGACGGCCGCCACGGGACTTTGCTCTCTCATACTTTCTATGTTTTTTAGGGCTGTAACGATACACCCAACTCACGATTCGATTCGTATCGCGATTTTTGACCCACGATTCGATACACCCACGATTTTTTAAAAATGTTTTTTTAAAGTAGTAAATTTGACTTATTAACATTTACTTACTTACATTAAGTATTTAATAACAAATAATTCAGACCACTGCAGAGAATGAGTAATATGTATGCAAAAATGAACAAATGTATATCCAAAGATTGTTTTATTTCTCAAAATAATACTGTTGAGCCGGAAGCTCTGTTTTTTTCGGTTCTGAAAAAGTCATTTTTCCAAATCGTGTAAATCCATTAAGATTTTTTTTTTGGGGGGGGCGCTCTCTCACTGTCTCACTCTCATAGGGCCAATGATTTTCTGTGATCGCGGAAAACAGATGGAAATTACGGAATTTTTATGGTGAAACGTTGCTCGCGTGTCAAAATGTAACTGCCGCAGAAGGCTTCCGCCCAAGCAGACATGCCTTCAGTGTTGCCAGATATTGCTAATGTTTTCCACCCCAAAATATGTTCAAAACCAGCCAAAAAGCACCTAAACCTGCCCAATCTGGCAACACTGCATGCCTTTCCGGTCAAGTGATTGTGATTGGCTTGTGGCACACCTAGCCAGCCAATGAGCTGCTTGTTTACAGATTCGCTCCCCGCGTCGCAACCAGAATGGCGACCGCTTAAAAGAAATGAATGCTCTGCCAGTGGCGAGTATGGACGTTGCGTGACTCGCAGAAGATTGTCGCAGGTCGGCGAAAAAACGCCTTACTAATAGATATAAAAAATAAAAGTAATTTAAGTAAGTTTAAAATGTAATTTAAATAAAAAGTAAAGTGTTCATAAATTGAAGTTTGGAAGCGCCTCTGTTTTTGGGCTGAGGAGAAGTTTGAAAGGGTGTACCGCGATTCTGCCTTCTTGTATCGCGATACGGATCGTGGCTCTGCGTATCGCGATTTCGATACGCATATCGTTACAGCCCTAATGTTTTTGTGTAATTGTTGTGTTAATTCTTCTCCGTGCTTCACGGAATGCTGCCCTTCCTGATAAGCCTCTCTCCTGCTTTGCTTCTGCGGACTCGTCTTGTCTGAGAGACCCTTCCTGCACTGTTCTCCGAATCGAAATTATGGATTTGATCAACTGGTCACTTCACGCAATTGACACGATTTTCTCGGTGAGAAGTCTGGGTTCGGGGGAACCTGCCTGGGAGAAGTGGCGGCTCTCCCTGCCAGCACTGCCTTCAAGGCCGTCGCTGTAGAAACGCGATTCTCCCCCTGGAGTTCACTGCAGTGAGACTCTCTCTGTGTGTGGTTTTTTTTTTCCTATACTTTCTTTCTGTCTGTACTATGAAAGCTAAGTCAAATCAGAGTCAAATTCCTCGTGTGTGTAACATACCTGGCAATAAAGTGATTCTGATTCTGATATGTTTGGAATGTGATGCAACTAACAAATATAAGTATCTCACATGCTTGGATTTTCATATCCTTGATTTAAATAACATAATTAAGCTGTGTAATTGTAATTTTTGTAAAAACTGTACTGATTTGGATTAGTTTATCAGGAGGACATCAATATTTCCGAGTTAAAGGGGCTTATTGGAGCCCTCTGCTGGTTGTGGCGTGAAGTGCAGTTGCAGTGAAAAATATGGATAAGCGTTCCTCTAGGACTACGTTCAGACTGCACCCTGAAACGATCCATATCCGATTTTTTTGCCCATATGCGACCTGTATCCGATTTGTTATTGACAATCTGAACGACACAGATCCGATTTTTTCACATGCGACCCAGGCCGCTTGGATATGTGGTCCTAATTCCGATGCATATCCGTTATTTTCACATGTGACTGCAGTCTGACCGGACAGGTCGCATTCATGCGACCTACACGTCATCAACAAGAGACAAACGTCACTATTCTGCGTCGGCTAATCCCGCCTCTTTGGTGGAAAACAACAAGATTTGTACAGTTTTCAGAATTTAAATAGACTTTTATAGAATTGATCAAGCTAATGGTGGATTTGGTAGGGACCTGGATGTTGATCTGTTAGCCTGATTAAATAAAACAGTTTCTATAACTGATTTATAACTTAAACCATCCTGTATTACAAGATTGTTCTGGAAATTTCCAGTAATTTGACACCTTCGGTCTCATTAGTCTGCTGCCCACATTAATCAGATTATTGTCTGAGTTCCGCCGCCGCCACAAAAACCACATCGCCAGGTCTCACCTCATCTCCATGCTTTACTTGCAAACTTGAAGAGTGCGCTTTTTTTTTGTTTATGTATTACGTAGATGTGCTTATTTATTACGTGTCAATTTGCGCATGCGGGACACTTTTGGGTCGTTTTCCGTTCATATTGGAGATCGCATACAAGTCTCATATAATTGGTAATGTGAACGGTCTAACAAAAAAATCAGATTTCACAACAAATCGGATATGGGTCGTTTCAGGTTGCAGTCTGAACGTAGTGTTGATGACTCCGCCCCCACATCATATGCATCCTGAGTGTCTGTTTCACATGATGGAATCGAGATCTATCTGTGTCTTGAGCTACAGAAGTGCTGTCCATAAACTCCTCCACGTGCCCGTTCACCACGTCAGGGACTCGCGCCGTCTATCCTTCACTCCATCCATCTGTCTACCCATCACTCCATCCTTCACTCCAAACCATGTCTATCCTTCACTCCATCCATCTGTCTATCCTTCACTCCATCCATCTGTCTACCCATCACTCCATCCTTCACTCCAAACCATGTCTATCCTTCACTCCATCCATCTGTCTATCCTTCACTCCATCCATCTGTCTACCCATCACTCCATCCTTCACTCCAAACCATGTCTATCCTTCACTCCATCCATCTGTCTATCCTTCACTCCATCCATCTGTCTACCCATCATTCCATCCTTCACTCCAAACCATGTCTATCCTTCACTCCATCCATCTGTCTACCCATCACTCCATCCTTCACTCCAAACCATGTCTATCCTTCACTCCATCCACCTGAGCACAGGAAGTTGTGCGCTTACTGAAAAAGATGATCACAACGTTTCTCTGTGGTGAAATATATCTACCAGCTTTTTTTTGCTCACTTCTTAATAACGAGCACATTTTTAATTAATTTTCCTCGCTTGCGTGCATAGATATTTCACACGACTTGGAAATTACGTCTGTGTCAACGATGTACCCTTCTCCGACTGACTTAAAAATAGGTTGGCGGTCCCTCTGCTTCCGTTACGTAGCCAAGATGGCGGTCATTAAGGGTGAGGAGGGTGCAGCGTTGCGCACACACTCAGCGTTTTGACCATTACGAGTCGACCATCCAGGTACTCGTAGTGCTGCACTGCATGCATGTTGCCGTACCGGTCAGCGTGGACACACTTATCCACTACAACTAGCAAGTGTAAGTACAGAAATATGCAATTTGAGGCACACTGCAAGAGTACCGTCAGTGTAAAACGCTGCAGAGTTTCAGTATTTGGTGAAGACGTAGCTCTTTATTTAGTGTTTTTGAAAACTGACGGTTAATATTAGTCACTGGATCTTCTTAATGAAGCAGATTGAGTAACGCTCGCTCGTGGCGGCAGAATGAAGCTTTTGAGAAAATGACGTGAAAATAATTCGGAGCGGTGAAGTATTTGACACTGAGCTCTATACTGACACCTGCTGGACATGACGTTTTATCACGTGGAAATTGAAGGAAGCACCAGACTCAAAAAAAACAAAAGCCTGTCTCTTCTGTTTTATCTCATCTCATTATCTGGAGCCTATCCCAGCTGACTACGGGTGAAAGGCGGGGTACACCCTGGACAAGTCGCCAGGTCATCACAGGGCTGACACATAGACACAGACAACCATTCACACTCACATTCACACCTACGCTCAATTTAGAGTCACCAGTTAACCTAACCTGCATGTCTTTGGACTGTGGGGGAAACCGGAGCACCCAGAGGAAACCCACGCGGACACGGGGAGAACATGCAAACTCCGCACAGAAAGGCCCTCGCCGGCCACGGGGCTCGAACCCGGACCTTCTTGCTGTGAGGCGACAGTGCTAACCACTACATCACCGTACCGCCCCCCCTTCTGTTTTTATCTGTAGATAATTCTCTCGAGTTATGATGTTGAATAAAAAAATAACCGGAGAAAAACATTTTAAGGGTGTCGTCTTCGTTTATTCAATAACGAGAAGATCGACCCAAAACACAGATCAGAACTGAAATCATATAATAAATGAGAGAGGAGATACAATTCTAGTCAGAAGAAAATGAGTTAAGTTGACCTAATTACTAATTCGTTAGCCAAAAATTGACGATACAGCGACCAAGTGTTGTGCAGAAGGTCGAGTTCTTTCAAATAAAACGGTCAGAACTGAAATCCATCGAGAACTGAGGGAGGAGATACGATTTAACCGAAAATAAAGTTATAAACATTGTTTACAACAAGAAAATCAAGGCAAGATCGACCCAAAACATCGATCAGAACTGAAATTGGGAGGATAAATCAGAGAGGAGATAGGATTCTAGCGAGAGGCCTGGAGAATTCGTTGATTTGGCCTAATTACTAACTCATTCGCAAAAAATTTGACAAAACAATGACCAAGTTTTGTGCGGAGTGATGAGTTCTTTCAAACAAAACAACTGGAATGGACATCCATGGAGAACTGACAGAGGAGATACGATTAAACTGAATCGTGGACGACAGACACCACGCCATGGCAATCGGCCTTGTAGTCAGATGAGCTAATAGTTGTATATCGTCCCCTATAGGTGATTGATTTATTTTCTTTTTTGCTGGGTTTTGGATTCCGTTACATCAGTACAGTGTCTACAACCCCGATTCCAAAAAAGTTGGGACAAAGTACAAATTGTAAATAAAAACGGAATGCAATAATTTACAAATCTCAAAAACTGATATTGTATTCACAATAGAACATAGACAACATATCAAATGTCGAAAGTGAGACATTTTGAAATTTCATGCCAAATATTGGCTCATTTGAAATTTCATGACAGCAACACATCTCAGAAAAGTTGGGACAGGGGCAATAAGAGGCTGGAAAAGTTAAAGGTACAAAAAAGGAACAGCTGGAGGACCAAATTGCAACTCATTAGGTCAATTGGCAATAGGTCATTAACATGACTGGGTATAAAAAGAGCATCTTGGAGTGGCAGCGGCTCTCAGAAGTAAAGATGGGAAGAGGATCACCAATCCCCCTAATTCTGCACCGACAAATAGTGGAGCAATATCAGAAAGGAGTTCGACAGTGTAAAATTGCAAAGAGTTTGAACATATCATCATCTACAGTGCATAATATCATCAAAAGATTCAGAGAATCTGGAAGAATCTCTGTGCGTAAGGGTCAAGGCCGGAAAACCATACTGGGTGCCCGTGATCTTCGGGCCCTTAGACGGCACTGCATCGCATACAGGCATGCTTCTGTATTGGAAATCACAAAATGGGCTCAGGAATATTTCCAGAGAACATTATCTGTGAACACAATTCACCGTGCCATCCGCCGTTGCCAGCTAAAACTCTATAGGTCAAAGAAGAAGCCGTATCTAAACATGATCCAGAAGCACAGACGTCTTCTCTGGGCCAAGGCTCATTTAAAATGGACTGTGGCAAAGTGGAAAACTGTTCTGTGGTCAGACGAATCAAAATTTGAAGTTCTTTATGGAAATCAGGGACGCCGTGTCATTCGGACTAAAGAGGAGAAGGACGACCCAAGTTGTTATCAGCGCTCAGTTCAGAAGCCTGCATCTCTGATGGTATGGGGTTGCATTAGTGCGTGTGGCATGGGCAGCTTACACATCTGGAAAGACACCATCAATGCTGAAAGGTATATCCAGGTTCTAGAGCAACATATGCTCCCATCCAGACGACGTCTCTTTCAGGGAAGACCTTGCATTTTCCAACATGACAATGCCAAACCACATACTGCATCAATTACAGCATCATGGCTGCGTAGAAGAAGGGTCCGGGTACTGAACTGGCCAGCCTGCAGTCCAGATCTTTCACACATAGAAAACATTTGGTGCATCATAAAACGGAAGATACGACAAAAAAGACCGAAGACAGTTGAGCAACTAGAATCCTACATTAGACAAGAATGGGTTAACATTCCTATCCCTAAACTTGAGCAACTTGTCTCCTCAGTCCCCAGACGTTTACAGACTGTTGTAAAGAGAAAAGGGGATGTCTCACAGTGGGAAACATGGCCTTGTCCCAACTTTTTTGAGATGTGTTGTTGTCATGAAATTTAAAATCACCTAATTTTTCTCTTTAAATGATACATTTTCTCAGTTTAAACATTTGATATGCCATCTATGTTCTATTCTGAATAAAATATGGAATTTTGAAACTTCCACATCATTGCATTCTGTTTTTATTTACAATTTGTACTTTGTCCCAACTTTTTTGGAATCGGGGTTGTAAAAGAAAGATTTTCAGGTTTTTATGGAGACAGTTATGCAGTCCCAAACACTTAATAATGCAAGAATGCAGAACAAAAACTTCTCAGCATGATGTCAGATTCCGGACGGTGAAGGATGTTTCCCCTCAGGGCTGGAGCTCATTTCTGGGCTGAAAAAAAAAAGCAATAAGTTTGAAATGCAGCATCGAGAATGAGCGTCTCGTGAAGACGTCTGTGAAGCTGCGGGATTATTACACATCTAAAATCAGTTCTAAATATTACAACAAGCATCTTTAAGTTATAAAGTGGAAGTCTGTGAGTGTTTGGAAAATACAGGCTGTTGTACATTTCCTGGGTTCAGTTAGGCAGCTGGGCCATAGAAGGTTCACGCTGCATGCTGCACGCTACACGCGTGTAAAGAAAAGTGGACAAACGTAGCATGACTTGCTCTGGGCCATAGAACGGCGTTCACGTTGCACGCTGCACACTTCACGCGTGAAGCGAGAAATGAACATGCACACTTTTTTTCTAGGTGTGAAGATGGAAATTCCAGTCAATGCATGCGGTCACCGCCGTGCCAGCCAATCAGAACGGGTCTAGGGAGATAACTCTATGCTTTCAGGGGAAAACTTCAGAAAAAATATAATTGAATGGTATAATTGAAAAATAGTTCTTCATCGGGATTGTCAAGCAGATTATAGAATGTTCGGTGAAATTCACCACGGGTTTCTCTCAGAAGGAAGTGTTCTCGGCTCCAAATTCTGTTCCTTTTTCTCTTCCTCTGTCTCAGTAAAAGCAGAATGAGGCAATCGTCGTCATCCGAAGAGTCCATATTGTTGGTTACTCGGTCAAAGTAGAACAGACGCAACACGTGAACATCCAACCATGAAGTTTAATGGCCCAGGGTCCGGTTCTTCACGTGAACGTGTAGCGTGCAGCATGCAGCGTGAACCTTCTATGGCCCAGCTGCCTTATGTTCGCTGTGCAGTCAGGTTTTGGGTTTTGTTCATGTTTATCTAGAGGGGTGTTCACACAGCAACTTTTACTCCGGTGTAGCACCGGGGCTGCCCCGGTAGAGCGTTCACACGGTACAAAGTTATACCGGTGTAGCCCCTGAAAGCTGCTTAAACCGGTGCAAATCTAACCCTGCTCGGGAGGCGGTTTAAGAAATTTACTCCGGAGTAAATGCTAGTTTGCGGGGCAGCACCGATATAAAATGGGCCGTCTGAACGCTACAGGGGTAGACTCGCTACGCGTGAGGAGAGTTGATTACATACGGGCATTGCATAATTTGCATCCTGGTATTTTGCGCTTCCAAAATGGCGAATATCAACAACAACAGAACTGCGTGTCTTCCAGTGTTGCCAGATTGGGCGGTTTTAAGTGCATTTTGGCGGATTTGAACATATTTTGGGCTGGAAAACGTCAGCAGTATCTGGCAACACTGGTGTCTTCATCCACGTTGTTTTCCCAGCGCTTGGTGATGCCATGACAACCGGGAAAAGGAAGTACATTTTCACGCATGCGCATATTTCATTTCCGCATTATTACTATCGTATAGCACGGTCCCAAAAACTGCTGTGTGAACGCAAGTGGGGCTGCACCGGTGCTAACACGCTTCTCTCTAGTAAGGGCCTCTGCATGCTCTTGCGACAAGGCTTTCGCAGATAGCTTTTCGCAGACAGTTGTAATTTATCGTTGAGCGGGGAGTAATAGGCGTGCGCGATGTTATTCACCGCCACAACGCAAGGGGGCGCGAAATCACTAGGAGTAGTTGGTGGGTGTGGTTAGTGGAGTGTTTATCCTCCGGTTACTTATAATGACTAGACCTGGAGTCGTATAGATGTACGTACTTCCTCGATCAACCGCTCTTCGTGCTGCTCCATCTTCGCTCGTGTTTTTAAAAATGCCAGTCGTGAAAAACAAAACAAACCGGGAAAGTAGGGAAGCGGAAGTGCGTGTACAGCAGATGTAGAGTGGACCAATCGGAGCCCTCTTGTCTGCGACACTGTCTGCGGTGGTCACAATTTTTGGGAGGTGCGCTCAGAGCGTCTGCGAGGGGGGGGGCTTTGCAGACGCCATCTGCAACGCCATCTGCGAGGACTGGGTTGTCAGCATAAATTGGCCTTAAGCAGGTTTGTGACGTGTGAACGCTCCACAAAATTTACACCGGTGTAAGAGATATCGCAACAAAATACATCGGTGCAGCATCGATGCAAATATGTGCCGTGTGAACACCCCTAATGACAGGAAGTCCCACTGTGTGAACCACATCAGCACATCTGTGTGAAAAGCATTTACATTAAAAATGCAAAAGGCTTACTTTCCACGATGCGATATAGCGTTTTTGCACCACGTCGCTGATTGCGATTGGTCAGAAGCGGGAAAGGAGCGTCTAATTGTTTAGGGTGAAGGTGAGGTTTTCTTTCACGAGATGTTTGTTTAGCTTTTATGGAAGGAGTCTCGAGAGTCGGAAGAAAAGTCGTAAGTTTTCATGTCTTGTTAACATTAAAAAATAATAATAAGAGCAGCTGGTAACAGATATAAGACCTCCTTTTTTAAATTAATTGTAATTCCTTTTGCGTAAGAGGAATAAAACCAGAGATGCCTACTAGTACGGATTGGCCGTATTTTGTACGGAAAAGTTACGTAAATACGATGTTACGGCAAACAGTGTTATTCTGTACGGAATTATTATAAAGTCTTAAAAAATTCCAGTGAGTTGTTTTTAAATGTCCAAGCAACTTTTTCAGTCCATGCGCGATTCACGGCTATTTATTTTTACGACAACCGCACATGCTGTGTGTGACATGCGCAGATTCCGAACATTTGTTCGCGCTGTTTTCGATACGGTAGAATGGCCGTGCATTCCACCCAGTCAAAAGGGCAATGGATACGCGCACTGCAAACTGTGTAGAACTGACATTAACATCACTCATAGTGGTCGCGATGACTGCACGCAGCATGTCAACTACAAAAAAACCATATGGAGTATGCTGAAACGGCGAGTCAGGCGGAAAGTAAATCTGGGGGTATCCAGCAGTTTTTTACGAAATCTGTGGATGAAAAGACACGGAACGTGACGCGTGCTGAAGCGGTGATGGTTGACCTGTGCTTGGAGTTGAACTTGCCGATTAGTGCCATGAAATGTGAGTTAAACTTATTCAGTTTCTTTTTACATGTCTGATTTTTATTCACTGAAATATCAAACACTGGCTGGACTTCTTTAATTCAAAGTCTTTTCAGTGTTGCAAGTGCAAATGTACATGTAGTCTGATCAAAAACAGAATTTTATGATTAGTGCTGTTGGGATTGTGGCAAAAAATTGATCATTCCACTCAGCGGTTGCGTTAGACTTTTTCATTGTCTGTCATTTTGACGGACAGGGTCGTAAAAATTCCGTCATTGTCCATTATTATCTGTCATTTTATTTTAACTTTTAAATGACAATGTATATCGGCTATAAATGCTATATATTTAATAACTTGTGTTTTCATGGACTCATTTTCATTTAAAAATTAATTCACAGAACAAGCTTGTATTTAATCATTTATTTATGATGCAAAAAGATGAACAGAGATTCTGACGTTCGGTCACTTGTGAACCCATTTTCCCTCCGCTAAAAACATTGCGGCTGTTGAGCCTTAACGGGCATATGAACAATGTTATTTTACAACGTAGCAAGACAATTGTAGTTAAAATATGAACAGTCCACTACAACGATTTAAGTGACAATCTAATCTGACCTGTTTGCGTGAGCTCAAACCTTCCTTCTGGCCTGCATGGATTTAAATTGGGAGCTCACTTGTGCATAATCAGAGTCGTCGATGGAGACTGCTGCCGAGGCAATCGTCATTAAATTTTGCGTCTTTGCCTCGGACAGATGACTTCTCATTGACGTTTTAATTTTATTCTGAAGGCTGAACCCGCGCTCTGCTGCGACACTGGAGACTGGAATAACCAGCGCCACTTCAGCCAAAGTTCTGAAGTCGGGAAACATTTCTCCCAGGGAAGTGATCAGAAGCCGGTAAGAGCCTCTGAAAGTTGGATTTCCTGACCCTGCTAGTCCTCTCTTCATAGGGAGGAAATCCTGCAGCATGCCGTCTTTCTGCACCAGTGTTGCAGCTGCACCCCGCGGCTCGGCTCGGCTCGGCTCGGCGGAGCCTGGAACCTGACACGGAAGGTCTTAAATAAAACGAAGTTATGTTTAAATGTTAGTTTGTCTACCCGTGCTCTCATTAAAATGATAGTTTAGCAGATATTCGAGCAGTGATGTTCCTTAGCTTGCTGGGGAAGAATACAATAAATCGACATTTGTTTCATTTTAAAAACAAGAAAACAGCTAGCCTAAATGAGCGCTATTGCATTAAGACGTGCAGGCAGGGAAACGACACAAACAACCCAATGCATCTCTTTTTTTTTTTAATAGCAAAAATGACGTGTCTTCTGCAGAGAAGGGAAACATTAATCCATCTCACTGTGCTAGTGGTTAGAAAAGTCAGAGTGCGGTGAGGAGCGCGATGGGCGGAACAGCCTTGCGCAGTGGCTACAATGAGCAGCCGATGCACTGAACATCAAGACTCGCCGCAACGTCGGCTCAGATTGAAAGTGACGGCAGTGAAGACTATGTATACTGTATGTAAGAAAACTCTGCCACAACTTGCCAATCATTTCAATTGTGTGTTTCATTATGTTTTATTATTGTTATTATTAGGCTATTATTGTTACTGGTAATGGTAACGGTAAACATCCGTCAAAATGACCGACGGCCTTCAGATTTTTCCGTCATAGCTAAAAAAAAATCCGTCAATGACGGAAAATTGTCGGTTAACGCGACCTATGATTCCACTGTTTTAAATACAATTATAAATGTCATTTTATTCAGTGTCTCTTCTGAAGCATTATGCTGAAGTATTTATATATTGGGACATTAAGAGAACAATGTCGGACTCTCTTTGGCATGAAATAAGAAATTTTTTTTAATTTTATTAGAATCCGTTAACAGGTAGAACATTTTGCCAGGCAATATAATATAATACTTTTGAGGAGTTACATTCAATACCAATGACTGGTAGTCAACCGTAATGTCTGCAAACAGGGAACACTATTGTATTTATAAAAATGTGATATATTGTATGCTCGAGAAATTTGTTGAGTGGAAATTCAGTTGAGATGGCTGCTCGTGTTTTGTTTATTCAATTCACACAAAACAGTACTTTTTTAAATAATTTAAATGTTAAACATATTGGTATATACACCTCTTTATAATGGAAATGCGCATAAATTAATGTTACTGAAAGTCATTCCGAAATACTGAAAAATCTTTTCAAGAATACTGAAATTCAAAATTTGGTGTAGGCATCTCTGTAAAACCCTTTGAGATGTGCTACAGTATTTTGCCGTAGCTCGGTTACGTCCTGCCTGGTGGATTCGGTTTTGTGGAAGTGGAACAATCCCAGCTATTTGTGCACGATTTGTAAAGCAGGTTTCAGGTTTCCAGAAGGCCGTGGCTGACTCGAAAGCCTGCTGCATTTGTAAAGGTAGCAATTTTTGTCCTGCTGGCTCTTGAATTGCCTTGGAGGGGTTACAGCAGAAGTTATTTAGCCAGTGACCTTATTTAAAAAAACAACCCTTTCCTGCTCACATTCCTGTGGCTTACATTGAACTCGGCGATACGCTTTTTGAACACCAACGTCACGTGTGACCTCATTGGCACAACAATGAGAATCGCATCTCAGGAGCAGTCACGATAGAGAGGATATGTTCGAGCATGTTGTTTTCTTTTCTTAAACTTATCCTTTACTTTTAGCCTCAAGGGAACGTTTCTGCCGAGAAAAGTTCATTCGGATTGAGTTCCTGCTGTTTTTCCTCTCGCTTCATTCGGATGACACGCTTCATCCTTCAGCTTTCCTTCACGGATCCTTCACGAGTCATATCCTCGGAAGAAAAGTTTCTTTCTTTTCTGATTTTCAATCGTGGCACATTTAAGACAAAGACCCATCGTTTGTTTGCTTGCTTGCTTTGTCGCTCCGGTGAGGTTTCATTTGTAAAATGATGTGTCATAAAGCGTGCCAGGTGGCAGATTATTTTATAAAAAGTAGGTGGTTGTTTTCTATTTTTATTATCCCAGAAAATTTGATGACGTTGGTTGTTTTTTATATTTTTCATATTTGTTGTATTTATTTTCTCACCTCAGTGCACCCGATGTGGCAGGAACCTCTGGACGTGCCCGGAGGAGAGCGCCAGTCTCCCATCGACATCAGCGTACGTAAAAGCGTCTTCGATTCGAACCTGAAGCCTCTCGTTACGCAGTACGACCCCAGAACCTGCCAGCAGATCTGGAACAACGGATACTCCTTCCTCGTAGAGTACGACGACACGACAGATAAGTCCAGTAAGAGCGACTCGAGCGTGGACATTCTAATTAAAATAAAAAAAAATCCTGAAGGAGTTGAATTGGTTTAATCGAACACGAGCTGATCGTTTTAATGCCATGAATAACATCGACAACTGTAAAGTATTTTGCCAAAATGTTCATACAATACTTTTGAAATATCAAACAAAAACGACAAATCAAAATACAAAAAAAAAAGTCACATTTTTTTTTTAGACTGGCAAACAAATTATTCGTGTAATCGTGCAAAATATCAGTCTATTACTCTTCAGAAACCTTTTATTTTTGTTCCGCGTCTTTCTCAGTTTTGTTTGACATAATTTATTTTGGTTGCGATTCCAGCTTTCTCGTTTGCGCTCCCTGACTTTTTGCACAAACTTCACGTGTGGGCGGGCTGTCCAGGAATGCATTCCCATTGGCTAACTTGTGTTTGACTGACAGCTACGCTCAGCCATTCCCTACTCGGATTCTGGCGGACTGTTTGATGAGTGACCGATCCATTGACGATAAACAAGGATCGAGTGGACTTCAGTGGCGACTATGATACTGAATTAATTCAACAAAGTGTAAGTGCGGGACAGATGTGTTGCAGTAGTGCACATTATGCAGGCGTGTTTAACGTTAGCAAGACAGCTATTATATTGGGTAGTGGAGCCAAGTCTAACATTTGACTTGCCATGAAACACCTGCATAATGTGCACTACTGCAACACATCTGTCCCGCACTTACACTTCGTTGAATTAATTCAGTATCATAGTCGCCACTGAAGTCCACTCCATCCTTGTTTACCGTCAATGGATCGGTCACTCGCCAAACAGTCCGCCAGAATCCGAGTAGGGAATGGCTGAGCGCAGCTGTCAGTCAAACACAAGTTAGCCAATGGGAATGCGTTCCTGGACAGCCCGCCCACACGTGAAGTTTGTGCAAAAAGTCAGGGAGCGCAAACGAGAAAGCTGGAATCGCAACCAAAATAAATTACGTCAAACAAAACTGAGAAAGACGCGGAACAAAAATAAAAGGTTTCTGAAGAGTAATAGACTGATATTTTGCACGATTACACGAATAATTTGTTTGCCAGTCTAAAAAAAATTTGACTTTTTTTTTATTCTGATTTGTCGTTTTTGTTTGATATTTCAAAAGTATTGTATGAACATTTTGGCACAAAATTGATTCCATAGTAAAGCAAATGCATCAAGAATGAATTTAGGAATGAATATGATTACAATAACAGCTGGTTGTTAAATAAATCACGTCTTGGAAGAGCGAATCTTTTATTATTAAAGTGCCATTCCACCATTGGATGTATTCTTTGGCATAAAATACAATATATTTTATGACAACATGACTAGACAGAGAAATCTTTTAGCTTCAAAATGATATATCAAACATAATTTTTTGACAACGACAAGTATATTAATTTTGCGACCAAAGTCACCTACCCTTTTAATTTCCGCGTGTGATGTCATCGGCAGGTTCCCCTTCTTGTGTACCACGTGACGTGGCACATATTATCAGCAATGGCGGATAGAACGCGATAAAAATAATACCAATAAATCTAGCTAATACCAATAAATCTAGCTAATACCAATAAATCTAGCTAACTGAAAGATTAACTCAAAATTTTTCGCAATTTTTTTGGCCCCCATATACGAGGAGAAATGACTCTCTCACTTTGGGGGTTTCCTGGTCTAAAAATAGACCGACACGTGGTACACAAGAAGGGGAACCTGCCGATGACATCACGCACGGAAATTAAAAGGGTAGGTGACTTTGGTCGCAAAATTAATATACTTGTCGTTGTCAAAAAATTGTTTGATATATCACTTTGAAGCTAAAAGATTTCTCTGTCTAGTCATGTTGTCATAAAATATATTGTATTTTATGCCAAAGAATACATCCAGTGGTGGAATGGCACTTTAATGTTTTCTTGAAGCCCTGATTATCATTGATAATGTTTCCTGTTAGAGCTGATGGTTTTGAGGTTACCATGACGTTTTAAAGCTGATATGAATGATTTATTAACAAGTAATACTATCTTCAGGATAAAGCAGCTAGAGATGATGAGATGAGAATACTATCTTTACAGTTACTGTTAATTAGCTGCAGTAATGATTCTGTCAATGGAAGGTATTCACAAGCTCGTGTGTGTGTGTGTGTGTGTGTGTGTGCACTCGCAGCATTGCGTGGTGGTCCTCTGGAAGATGAGTTCCGATTGTGTCAGTTTCATTTCCACTGGGGTGAGAACAACTCCTGGGGCTCTGAACACACCGTGGACCGCCACCTCTACCCCGCTGAGGTAAACACGATTGAATCCTGGGTTCTGATTGATCAGAAAGTGTTGATTTTAATTTTCTAGAACAGCAGCTCTGTCAATATCCCAGTTTATATTAATGCACTCGTTCTAATTAACCCATTGACGCCTGAAACGCCTGCAAAAAAACGTCTGCAAATGCCTAAGCCAGTTTTTAGAAAAGGTCCCCATCTGCCTGAGGGTTTTCTGAAATAAAAATAATTAATTGAAAACACCTATGAAAAATTCAATATCTCAGCCTCTGAAGCACATAAAGACATGAAATAAGTTGCATTTAAAAGATAAAATTATCTGCTTTTATTGGATCATGCTCATTCAGCATTAACACTAACACATTTTTATAAAAAAAAAACAAATCTGGCATGCGTCTTGAAAATAATGACAAATCAACAATGCTGCGTTATGCAGCAACCAGCATTTGGGGCAATATTGCGTTATGCAACAACCGGCGCTAGGGGCAATGTTGCGCGACGCAGCATCCGGCATCAATGGGTTAATACGTTATCGTTTCTATAGCAACACATCCTTCACAGAGACTCGTACAGCGAACGATCCGAAAGAAACAGATTGATGCGGTGAAGTTTTCTGGAAGGAGTCTCCAGTGTCAGCGCTTTGTAACAGTCAGACGTGAAGCTGTAACGTAAAGTTTTGCTTCGTCTTCAGGACAGAGGAGTTTTTGACGAGCTGCGTTTTCTTCCTTTCAATACGGAGCGAGAAAAAGGAGGAAGGGTTATTGAGGGACTGACTGTTCGTAGCTGCGATGATGCACAACACCACGACATGATGTTCTTTTAATAAATATAAAAACCTAATAGGTTGCTGGGGTGTGAGAGGAATAAAACGCGTTAATTAGGGGAATAATCAGATTGCGTTTACAGTCACATGATTTCTGATGACGCGTGAAGTCCAGATGAGGGTCAGGATGTGAAAAGGAGTGCTGTGCGAGTTTAGACGATGTTCTAAGAGAAAGGTAGAAACAGAAAATGACAGCATGAGCTCCTCGTGGTTTCTCAGGTCCATCGATTTTTACGCCTCCGCCACCGTAAGGTGCAGGAGGCATTATGTTTTCGGGTTGTCCGTCTGTCCGAAACCTTGTGAACGCGATATCTCAAAGGCTAATGAAAGGAATTTCACCAAACTTTCACCATTTGTGTGCTTTGGGACAAACATGAACTGATTAGATTTTGAGGTTAAAAGGTCACAGGTCAAGATTACTGTGAGGTCAAATGTCCATCCCCAAATCACAACTTAATAAGGCGTGTAGTCTACCGGGCGGAGGCATCCTCATCGACGCCGTTGGCATCGAGTTCTATCTAGTGTTTTATTTATTTATTTATTTTGGAGGGGGGACAACAAATACACCTTCAGCATTTAGAGAGCTTGGGACAGTGTCCTATAAAATCACTTCCTGAACCCCACTTGCAGTTCGTGCCACAGCAACGTAGTGACGTGATGTCATAGACAAACAAGCGGTTATTTGTTTGTGTTAATTTAATGCTCACAAAATGAATATTTGTCGGAAAAAAGCAATGTTCTACCTTTTAAACACTGAAAGTGTGTGTGTGAGAGAGAGAGTGAGTGTGTGTGTCATGTGAGTGTAGAACAGAAAGCAGGGGCGCTTACAAAAAGTCCTCTTTGTGTGAAGTGGAATGTTCTTAGTGAAGCACTTTAACCTCCAACAAGGGCATGAGTTCAGCGCGTGCACACACACACACACGTACATTACACAACCAGTCCTCGTGTGTTGCTTGTCCAAATTTTTTTTCTTCTATTTTTGATGTTCCCTTTGGGATTGTGGGCCTTCTAAAGCTTTCAACACGTGTGTGTGTGTGTGTGTGTGTGCACGTGCAGCGTGCATGTTTTTATAAACTACTGAGGACCAAATGTCCCCACAAGGATAGTAAAATCTAACAATATTGATCTTGTGAGGACATTTGGATGGTCCCCATAAGAAAAGTGTTTTTGTTTCAACAAAAAATGAAAAAATTAAATTAATAAAAAATAAAGGAGCAGAAAAGTTTCCTTTTCATTACTGAGGTCGGGTTTAGGTGCAGAAATGGCAGTAATTAACAACATTAAAAATTGTCAATGGAAGGTCCTCAGAAAGCTAGTAAGACAAGTGTGTGTGTGTGTGTGTGTGTGTGTGTGTGTTCATTCCAGTTAGATCTAGCAAGTCATAAGTTTGTTCTTATCCTGTAGAATTTAACACGGGGTTTAATAAATTTAAAAACAGTGTTATACGTGCTCTCTCTCAAACCTACACTTCATGGCATGCTGTTATAGGAAAATAATCAAGAACATGGCGGTGTGAGGAAGCGGAGTAACCGATAGCACCCTGAAGTTGATTATTTGCCTCTAACGATGTGTCAGCATCAGCAAGTTCCTTCCTCTTACGCCACAGCAATTTGCCAAAGATTAGTTTGTTTATTTAACAAAAAAAAAAAATCACGTCATGCTTTTTATCCATTTATAGTTACATGCAGTTTAATATCATGGAACGTCCACGAAACATTACCGCTTCTGTTACTGCAGCTATTATAAGCAGTCCTTCACGCACCAGCTCCCCCCCCTTTTTTTTTTTTTTCTTGAAGGTAATCTGGGGGAAAAAAAATCCCTGCAGCTTGTCATCTTACTGAGAAACCACAGCGAAGTGAAAACTCATCTGTTCTGAAGATGTCAGAAAACATAGTTACAGCTATGACCTCTGACACTGGAGACTCCTTCAAAATCTTGCATGTTAAATATCGCAATATATCGTAGAATCGATTCTCAGTGCATACCTGCTGTGTGTCAGGTGTACGGGTTGTTTTACAATCAGGGGACAAAGTTTGTGTCACAGGGGTCCAAAATTCAAATTGATTCAAACTGGTTCTTGTACCAGTTTTTAAGTGAAGGACGAGTTAAAGAACAGATTTCAGGTCATTTTTTGACGTGTGTTGTCTGGTAGTTTTGTGTAATCTGCTCTAAGATGGGAGAAACAAATGAAGTGATTCTCGGAGAGGACGGTTTTTTTTTTTTTTGACAATTCAGAATCCGCTACTTCCATAGTGCTTTTAAATCTAAGGCTGTAAGCTTTGTGTTCGTTGTCTCAAATATTTATGTCCCAATATCTTGACCACATTTTAGGATGAAAATAATCATTTTAGATGTGTTATTTTATATTGAGAAATTAGCCGTCTCGGACAGGACATTTTTTTGACGCTAATTTGATCAAAATAGTCTGAAAACTTACCGGCATTCAACATTAAAACTTAACTATGTTTCCAATGATATGGAACCAAATATGTGTTTTATGGTATGAAGGATGATGTAAGTGCATCCCTTTTGGAGCGACCTGTGGTCAAAAAAGCACTTTTTCTAAATGACATGAGTGATTTTGCTAAATATGACACATATCGCCATACATTCACCAAAAATAACGTTATCACCACATTTTTTTTGCATGGTAAATAGAGCGATCACAGGGCTACAATAAACAACCGAGTTCATTTAGTCAAGCCTTTTGATATTGAAGATAATAAGTGTTAAATGTGATTTTTTTTTTTGCTTGCATACCCTGATTGTAAAACAACCCGTATAATAATAGAGCGATAAACATTTTGCGTGTTTGTTTCACATCACTGTAAGCTGACGGCGAGTGTATCCAGGGTGTGTGTCTTTGTGCCGATTCTCTCTGGTGTCCTCTTTCACTCCACCCTCGGTCTTTTATTTCCTGGATGAATCGAGTCCCGGGCGGTTGAATGGTTTGGTTTGTGTTCAACAATTTGAACCGAAAACAACAAAAGATTACTCTGTGTTCCTCTTTACCCACTGATGTCGTGCATCAATCAAGACATGTTTTATCTCCTTAGCTTGCTTGTCAAAATGTATAGCTGCTGGTTTATAGCTATACAAACTGTGTGTGTGTTAAAGATGTAACGGAATACAGATTACAGATGCGTCCGTTCTAAAAGAATATAAACACAGATGTGAGCACTAGATAAATTGTTTTTGTTTATTTATACCGAAAGCTTGCTATAAAGTTTCAGGCTAGCTGTGTGAATCAGGACTGAGATCCAACAGGACGAAAAGAAAAACCATCGTGTTAGGTTTTTACTCTCATGAGGACAGATCATGGCCAGATTTGCAGGAAAATATTTTGAACTTTGGAAAACTTAGACTTTTTTTTTTCTCTCAGTTTTTGCCTGAGAAACGAGTTAACGGTGGTGTGCGTGCATTTCTGATTTGTCGAGTCTGCAGTAAGTAGATAGGGATCATTAAGATAACACACTCATAAATGACCGAGCTACATTCAGTCACTTTTTTTTTTTTTTCAATTTTTTTTTTTTATATATTTGGAATTCTTGTCCGTGATCCTGAACATAGCGTGTACACGAAAGTGGTCAGATGGATGTTGCATGCTTATGTGTCATGATGTCATCACTGTGCAACGGTGCACAGAAGGCAGTCCGATCGGGATTTACGTGATTTTATTTTCAGACCAAATGGATTATCAGAAGTCTGCACGATCTCTTTCAATCGGACTGCGGTATTTCATTCCGATCGAGCTGTTTACATGAAGAAATCTCATTCCGAGCTGGAATCCGATTATTAACGGGTTAGTAAGGTCTGCGTAAGGGCCCGGTCCCGTAACACTGATCAGTGTAACTCCAGCTCTGACTGTCTCTCTGGCTGAGTTTAGTTCCAGTCTGGAGCAGAAACACCACAACTATAATCCCGCTTGGTCCTGACACTCAGGGAAATAAACACATGCAACTTAGGAAGTTTTTTCCCCCAAGTAGTAGCACATTATTCCGGGTCATACTGTACAGCTTGGACTCCAAAACAACCCATGTACACACTCCGGTGGCTGATAAAATACAGATAGATCACGGATTATGGAAATATAATAAAGGATGCAAAATAAATACAGAGCTCAGATATCAATGCGCTGCTGAAGCGCGCAGAAGGTGTTAGTACACCTGTCATTATAGTGCGGACTTTCCATAGCATAGAAAATCGCTACGTTTCAATTTGTGTAATTGAACTTGTTTCATATCACTGGTCATATAAACCTATGTAAACAGGAAAAACGCGGAAGAGTTTGGTCGCATCTAACTACAGCCCCAAAAAATACCATTGGCCATGCTGAGCCTAGCTACATTGCTAACAGGAGTGACAGCGCGTCTGACTGACTGGGAGGTCGCGCAAAGCTCGGAGAGGTACGGAGCAGCTCGTCTCAATTCAGATAAGAGCATATTTCATTATGGAAGTGCGGTGGACTGTTCCTTTAAGCTAGACGGCCCGCCTCAAATACCCGTCCCGGGTAAATGTTATCCCAATTTTAGATGACCTGTTCCAAACCATCCCGCCCCATCTCTCTCTCTCTCTCTCTCTCTCTCTCTCTCTCTCTCTCTCTCTCTCTTTTTTTTATTTATATATATATATATATATATATATATATATATATATATATATATATATGAGTGATTCCACGCTTATGGGTACTGAAATGGGGACATGAACTTATTTTTAAAAATTCACCTAAAACCATTTCTTTTTTTACCATCAGGTCACAAAACATGTAATCTTTAATGAATGATATGTTAAAAGATAACTTTAATTTTCTGAGATGTAATAAAAACATATTTATATGCCAAAGTCAAGCCTATGAGTTCCAAAATGATGTCTGTTCCATTACTTCTGTTACAAATTAATTACAGTCTAGCTCTATACCATGTTAATCTTATTGAAAGAATGTGTATGTTTATTCTACTACACATGTTTATTAATCATATTTGCTAAAACATCACCTTCCTATGTTTCAAAAAGTAATTCTACATTGTTAAAATTGAGAATATATATGTCCACAACACTTCTGTTACATTCTGACTTTGGCATATAAATATGTTTTTATTACATCTCAGAAAATTAAAGTTCTCTTTTAACATATCATTCTTTAAAGATTACATGTTTTGTGACCTGATGGTAAAAAAAGAAATGGTTTTAGGTGAATTTTTAAAAATAAGTTCATGTCCCCATTTCAGTACCCATAAGCGTGGAATCATATATATAATATTAGTGCTGTCAAGCGATTAAAATGTTTAATCGCGATTAATGTCGCGACTGTCATAGTTAACTCGCGATTAATCGCAATTTAATCGCACATTTTTGTCACATGAAAAACCATTGTAATTCTCTTACCAGCATAAAAAAGTGAATGGGCTTGCTCACCGTTCGAACTACGGGGGTACTCGGGGGATCCGAGATCCCCTGAAACAGACATGAGATCCCTTGAAAACATGATTTGGGAAATGTTGGGGGGTCTCTAAAATATTGGCAAAATGATGTTTATTGACATAGCAATCGTGTGTAACGGGAAGCATTTGCATATCCAAAGTGAGCGCGCGATCGGAGATCCGCGCTCTGAGACAAGCGCAAGCACCCCCCCAAGGGAAAAAAAAGGACCCCCCCGAAAATATCGGCAAAGTTCGAACACTGGTTGTACCAATGGGGTTTTTTTATTTATTTATTTATTTATTTTTTATTGCAGAGCATAACACGTCTTGTCACAGCCACTGCAAAGTGGGGCTGGAGCCGCCGATGGGAAAACGATCGGAGCACCGTGGCTCTTTGGGGGAGGGCAGAGGACTCTGGCTGTGCGGGGCGTGGCATCATGTCACAGAGCGTTAATCTCGCGATAAAAAAATTATCGCCGTTAAAATTGAGTCAAGTTAACGCGTTAATAACGCGACATTTTTGACAGCACTAATTTAAAAAAAAATATATATATATATATATATATATATATATATATATATATATATATATATATATAAAAAAAAGTTGTTTTGTTCTTCATCTGTATTCAAGATTTCACCATATTCTTCAATAGTATTAGAGAATCTGGAGAAACTTGTCACCTTAGCTTAGTCAAAGTGCACATCAGACTTAAAATTATTATATCATCCATATGTGGATTTCAATCGGACTACTTTTTATGTGTTTTGTTTGCAAATATTTCTGAAATTTGATAAAATGACTGAGGTATGGTTTCATATTTCAAGTTTCCAAATAGTATTGATTACCCTTTATTTTCACTGTTAAAAGTTACCAGAGGCCACCATTTCTCAGTGCATTTCATAAAATTTTCCGTGCCCAAAGGGGGGCGCACCTCCCTTTGAAACCCCCCTGCACGCTTTGCGTGCATTATGTCTGCCGCTGGCAGACATTTTACCATTTTGCACCCTGCTGTAAATTATTTGTACCCTGCTGTTCTCCCAGACTTTGAAGCCCCTGCAGATGATGCATCACAGATGATAAATTAAGTCGAAAACAATTAAATGTTTGGACTGCTGAAGTTCATAATTAAAATATCTTACTTGTATTTATATGTTTATTAATTTACTATTGATATTTTACACAGACAATCACACATCCGTGAATAAAAGATCCGTGCTTTGCATTATGCTTTTTTTTTTTTTTTTTCCCGTGAATCCCTATTCCGTGACTTCATGATGCAACAAGGATTTACAAAGATGCCCGGGGAAAACCAGCACGTGCTCAGACAACGTTACATGGAAACAATGACCTGATTGATCGGATGTTTTATTATCAGATCAGGTCCAAGCCTGGAAAAATCGCTCCAGAAGCGATCTCAGCAATACGGATAAACCCAGGCCTGGGCGATAGGGATCGTTATCGGTCTGTTGTGAGCACCGACCACATAACCTGCAGGGGACTGATGTATTTATAGTTATTGTTATAATTGT